>NC_072785.1:9630267-9930267 GCF_022539595.1 Amphiprion ocellaris
AATTGTAGTAATTGTGGGCTGACTGATTTACTGATCATCAGTATTTTATTTTTTACTGATTTATGGTAATAAATACATTTAAAAATGGCGCTACTTTGGCTCTGAACCTCAATCTACCTGTGGTCGCTCTGTCTTCTGGAGTGATCTGTCTCAATCTGAAAAGTCAGCTTTTTTAAAAACCAACATGGCTCAGTTCAAATTTTTTTCTTAAACAGAACTTATCATTTCTCTGGTAGGATTTCAGCATCTGATGGTTTGTTATTGCTGTGTTTCGTAGAGAGAAATTAACATCTCATCTGTTCAAGATCTAAATTAATGCCTCTGTAGTAAATAAAATAAAATAGTGTCCGGGTTCTAGTATCTGTCATTTCAGGAATGTATAAATAAAACTCCTTTAACTTAACATCTGTAAACAAAACAAAAACGTATCAACAAAGTTTTCTGTTAGAGTTTGTGTTCTTCTAAGTTTAACTCCAAGATTTTAAATACTTTCATTTACTGCAAATGAATATCTACTCCAAATGTCTCACTAATAATCATTATCAGCCTTAAAAACCCACAAAACACCCCTCTATACTCGACCACACTTAGTACAGTTTCCCCCTTCTATAAATCTGCTTGGAATCTTCCACTTCCTGTTTGTCAAAGTGGCCTTCTACCTGGACAGGTTTTGTTGGAGCTCATGCAACAAACATTTTGGGTAACTGCACTTTAATATATGGATGGATGACACTGAATTAGAGTCTGTTTTAATGAGACTGAGTTAAGATGTGTAGCTCTGTCATTAAATAGGAAATTATTTCTCAGAATTCACAGAGAAAAGTCTGAAATGTTTGCTAGGTTAGCGTCCCACATGTTCTTTGGCTCAGCTAAAGCTAACTCTCTCCAACTTCTGGATCTCTTGAGTTGCTTGTTGTTAAAATATCTTGCTAGAGGTGCTGAAGCTCAGAAAGTCTGAGATGTTTGTTCAAAATAAGCTCATTCTCAAGTCTTATCTGAACTGTCCTCTTTTGTTTGAACTTTCCCTAAACTTAGGAGTTAATGACAGAGCAGCACATCCAGACTCAGTCTCATTTATGTAGAGATTAAACTTCAGTGTCATTCATTGATGTTAAAGTGCAGTTTTTCAAATGTTTGTTGCACATGCTCCCGACCAAACCAGTCCAGGTGGAAGACGATGTGAAGAGAAAGCTCCAGAGGATGAATATCACACATTTACGTTGGAAATAAATGTCCTTTAATTAGACATTGTCATGCAAAAGTTGGATTTCCCTTTAATGATGTTCAAATCTTTGTTGTGTTTTGTTGATGTTGGTTTCTAAATGTTTTTTGACACTCGGCCCCAAAGATTAAAACCTTCTACGGCTCACAAGCTGCAACAATTCACACATTATCAACTATCTTTCTGACTAAACTAAGATAAAAAGTGAAAAACTGCCTGATTCCTGCATCATGAATGTAAATCTTTTTGGTTTTTATGACAGTAAACTGAATATATTTGGGTTTGACATTTTATAAACCAAAACAAGAAATGAATTACTGGAGAAAACAAACAGATTAATGGACAAAGAAAATGTGTTTTCCAACATATATGGCTGAATTACTCCAACATTACAAGATACATACAATTTGAATTCAATTTTATTTATATAACGCCAAATACAGGTCAAATTGTCTCAAGATGCTTTATTTTTATATTTTTTGTCATATTTAAAATATGACAAAGTAAGAAATTTAAACCTCTTGACTAATCCAATTTATTATTTGGTTTTTAAGAGACTAATCGACAACTAAAATAACTTTCTCCACTAAAACTAATAAACATGAGGTCAAATAGAAGGAACAGTTTTAAATACTGCAGTCCCACGATGACAAGAATAAAGTTTGTCAACAAAAACTAAATCTGCTGGTGGATTCCATTAAAGTCCTAATAAATGATAATAAAGTGTGATACTAAAGGTTTGTGGTGCTAAAAATGTCAAAGTAAAGATATCAAGTTGAACATCTGGATGGAGGTTGATAAAAGTTGACCTTTCATTTCTCTGGAGCGACTCCATGGATTTTATGGATGGTGGTTAAAGACCTGCTCTTCTAGTGGTCTTCCTTCTAGTCGCTGTAAAAAGTCAGTCCATCCTGGCCGACTTCAACACCTCTTCATGACAACTTGTTCTGCCTCCGACCTGGTGGAAACTCCAGAAACTCGGGAAAACCTGTGGAGACTCGAAGAACTCGGGGGGGGGGGGGGGTGGGGGGGGGGGGGGGGGGGGGGGGGGTGTTGGGGGGGGAGGCCGCCACCCACCTCCCCGCCTACTCTCCGCCCTGACTCCACCCAGACTCCGCCTTGGCTCCACCCATGTGGTCACTTCAGGAACTACGATGCCAAAGGGACGACGAAATTATTTCTTTTATCTGATCTGTAGCTCAGTGAGTTAAGGATTTGCCTATGGAGCTGCAGGTCGCTGGTTCAAGACCAGACCCTTCTTAAATTTTCTCAAAATCCTGACAAAGACAAAGAAAGAAAACTGCCGGTGGTGGGTCTTGAACCTGCGACCTTCCACTTGGTAGTCTTCTTCTTATCCCCCTGAGCTACTCGCTCAGATACTAATTCTTCTTTTTTTTGCGCATTTATCATCTATTTTTTGTCGTTTTCGAGTTTTTTTTTAACTCGAGTCTCGACTCGACCGTTTTTCTCAGGAGGTTGGACTTCAGCCTTTGTGCTGGAGGGTGGAACCCTCAGTTCCAAGACTTTCCAAAGCCTCCACACCTCCCGAGTCCTCAGGACCTGAGCTTTCACACAGTCTGAGGGCTGAAATTTTCTAAGTCCCACAGTAGTTCTCTGTTAGATTGAACTTTCAGACAGTCCAAGGACTGATATCTTCTAAGTTCCTGAGTAGTTCTCTGTTAGTTTGAACCTTCAGACAGTCCAAGGACTGATATCTTCTAAGTTCCTGAGTAGTTCTCTGTTAGTTTGAACCTTCAGACAGTCTGAGGACTGAAATCTTAAAAGTTCTGAGTAGTTCTCTGTTAGTTTGAACCTTCAGACAGTCTGAGGACTGAAATTTTAAAAGTTTCTCAGTACTTCTCTGTTAGTTTGAACTTTCTGGTTAACAGAAGCCTTAAAACTTGTGACCATGAGTCTTGATTTCACATTTAGATCATCTGAGTTCTTCTCAGACCTTCACCTGTGGGTTTTTTAGAAATCCTCAACAAACTTTGATTCTCTTCACTGAACAGTAAAGTTTGTGGAGATCAGAAGGTAACATTAGTTTGATAAATGCCTTCAACTACTAGTAGACTTTATCTGGAAAGCAGTTTTCTTAAATGAGTTCTTAGTAAATCTGTCCACAATCAAACCAAGAACATAGAAAGAGGAAGTGTTTGAAGAAACAACTTGATGTTTTCATTTCAGACTAGAAAACGCTTTTGGACCTTTATCTGTTTTTGCTCTTTTTGATCGTTTTATTCTCTTCTGTTTAATTTGATCTTCTAAAGTTTAACTGGTGTCTTTTCAAATGTTTTGTCTTTAGTTTGATTCTTCTTAAATGTTTAGTTTTGCTCTTTTCTCACCTTTTATTCTTTTCTAATGTCTGATTTGATTTCCAAATGTTTTGTCTTTTTAATGTTTAATTGTTTTTTCAAATGTTTTATCGGCTTGTTTGAAAAATTTCCTTTTCTTTCCCAATGTTTAATTTTTCGATTAAATCTTTAAGGTTTTTCTTTTTAAATGTTTTACCACCTTTTAATGTTTAATTTTCTTTTTAAATGCTTCATTGTATTTTCTGTTTAATTCCTATTTAAAGTTTTATTGTCTTTAAGATTTAATTTTCTAATTAAACATTTAATTTTTTAATTCAATGTTTTGTCTTTTTAAAGGTTTAATAATCTAAATGTTTTGTATTTTTTAAATGTTTAATATTGTTCTTGTTTAATTGTATTTTTTAAATGTTTAATTATCTAAAATATTTCATCTTTAATGTTTAATATTTTTGTTTAAAAATTTTGTTTAATTTCATAATTACATGTTTTGTATCTTCTGTTTAATTATTAAATATTTTGTTTAATATAATTTAATTGTATTTAATGTTTAATTTTCTTTTTAAAAGTTTTATTGTATTAAATGTTTTTTCCTTTGATTTAATTGCTTTTTTAATGTAGTTTATTTCTTTAATCTTTTTTTCTGTCAAGATTTTAACCCCAACCTTAAAAATGAAACAAACCCTTAAATCACAATGAAAATACTTCTGTTGTCACAATCATGAGTTAGTCAATTATTCAGTTTATCAATTCAACTTTATTTGTTTAGCACCTTTCACACAGATGACAAAACTAAACAAGCAAAGAGAAAAAACTATGCTAAAACTATGATTAAAACTCAAAAACATTAAAAAAAAAAAAACATTTAACATGGTAATAAAATATGTTGTGTCCAGGGGATGGAGGGGAGTTTTAATGAAGTCTTCTTGGGCTCACATGGGAAATCATTTAAAATATAAACTTGATATTCAGTCTAAGGAAAACTGAGGATAACTTGAGTCGACAGAAGTACCAACAATATCTCTGTTTTATCTATTTAATGAGTTCGACTCTTCTTGTGCTTTCAGACCAAAGAACTACAGACTCTTCACAACCTGCTCAAACTCTACACCACACGGGTCAAGAAGGTTTCCGTCTCATTTCTACTCTGAAGCTCACCTTCTCCTGCTCAAACTGCTGACAAATGTTTCTGCTGCTCTAAAGTCTGGTCTCCAGAACTTCCTAAAAACTCTCAAAGTCTCTTCTGCTGCAGGTTGCTTTGTAGAACTGTTCCAGAAAACCTCACTAAACCACATGGAGGGGCCTCAAGATAGTCGTCCAAATGAAACCATACAAAAACCAAACTAGCACAACCCAAACGCTAAAGTCTCCTGCAGCCTACCAGAGAACCTCTGAGAACAGAGAATCAGGACAGGAACTCTTACCTTCTGGACAACCAACGTTGGTTCTCAAACAAGAATACAGAATGTGTCTGACCAAAAACCTCTAAAGACTCACTACAGCCAAGATAAAGACACAACTCAGCTGCACCAAATCCACTAATCACTGCACACATTAGCACCATGTGCTAACTGTGGCTAAAGAACCACATTTACCAAGACAACTATCCAGTACAAAGCCCTAAAACACACCAAGAAACACATTAAAGACGATTTTACTGCTGGAAGCTGCAAGCCAACGCCTAAAGAACAAACTAAAGCAATGGAGCCAAACCCGGTTCAGTGGTGAAGAGAAGCAGAGGAAATGTTTGACTGCAGCTAAATAAAGCAGGAAGACACTGAGCTGCTCAGGTGTTCCTAATAACACCAAGCAGCCACCTGGACAGCCAATAGGAACACAGCTTACTGAAGGAAATTTAGTTTAAAGTTGAAGCAGAAAGTTAATAAAGAAAGTTGAAAACCACCTTCTGATACCTGAAATCTCTGAGTTTTCACACAAAGAACGCCTGAACATGTCAAACTGGTTTCATAGTAGAACCATCATTGTAAAAACCTCATAGTATGGTGTGTTGCTCAAAAAACATTACGACCTGGCTGTCTAGGGTCGCCGAGGAGCAACACAAAAACAGGACAAACACTGGTTTCCAGGGGGTTAGGCTGCTATTTATTTCAAAGAGTAAGTTTACAACAACACACAACATGTGAGCAGAAAAATCACAGTCTGTCTTTAGTTCAGCTGAAAATATTAGTTTTTGTCTATTTTATTGACCAAACTTTTCAGGAAGTAGATGAAGAATAATTAAAGCTCTCATGTAGAAGTCCAACTTACTTTGGATCCTTGTGGAGAGTTTAATCTTGGAGTTTGTACAGCTGAGTTTTTAGAGTCACATGGATTGTTTTGACATTTAATAACCGAGTCCTGAAATAAAATTACAGTTGTGGATTTCTGTCATTTAGTCTGGACTAAACAAATAACAGCAGCATAAATCTCAAACATCATTATGAGGAGTCTGGATTGAGGTTTCTCACTTGATAATGATCAAAACATGAAATTTAGGTTGGTTTAAAGGAATATTCCACCTTAAATCTTTGAATGTTGACCTAAAAGGCTGGTTTCAGTAAGTATTCCACCTACAAGGTCCTCAAATATCCACCTTAAAGGAACATTCCACCAAAAATCCTTGGACATGCACCTAAAATGTTGGTTTAACCGAGTATTCCATCCAAAATCCTCAAAGAGACCTGAGGGGCTGGTTAAAAGGAATATTCCACCTAAAACCTCAAATATAGACCCAAAAGGGTGGTTTAGAAAAAATCCTTCAATGTCGACCAAAAAAGTTAGTATGGAGGAATATTCCACCTGAAATGTAGACCTGAGAAGTTGGTTTGGAAGAATATACCATCCTAAACATCCTTAAATGTAGACTAAAAGACGGTTTGGAAGAAAATTCCACCTAAAATCCTTCAATGTAGACCTAAAAGGGGAGTTTAATGGTATATTCCACCTAAAATTCACCACTGTAGACCTTGGAGGTTGGTCTGATGATTCCACCCAACATCCTTTAATATGAACTTAAAAAGTTTGTTCAAAGGAATATTCCACCTATAATCCTTCAATGTAGACCAAAAAATCTTGGTGTAAAGGAGTATTCTATCTTAAATGTAGACCTAAAGGATGGTTTGGAGTAATAGTCTACTCTAAAATCTTCCAATGTCGACCTAAAAGGTTGATCTGATGGTATATTCTACCCAGCATCCTGGAACATTTACCTAAAAGGTTGGTTTAATGGTATATTCCCAAAAGAACCCTTGAACATCGGGCTTAATGGTATATTCCACCCAAAATACTTGTACATATACCAAGGAGTCAGTGTAAAGGAAATGTAGACCTAAAAGGATTGTTTAAAGGAACATTTAAACTATTAATTTCATTATTTAATAATCTGTTATCAGTCAGAATCCTGGCAAACTTATTTTCTTCAGTTTTTTAGTGGAAGTCACAAATAAAGGAGCTCTTGGTTTTTCCCGGCGTTAGTGAGTCCAAAGCTGCTGTTTCAACACAGACACGTTCACTTACATCCACAAACCTCTCAGCACTCAAACACCCACAGACAGGAGGCTGGCTGGACCGAGGCTCGGCGGCGTCCTCAGACCCACGAGTCGGGGAGTCGTGAACTTGTTGGTCTGGTTTGAAGGCCTCCATGTGGTCCAGTAGAAGTCCACGTAGTCGGTGTTGGCTTTGAACCACAGCGACTGGCCTCCATCAGGTGGACCGGCTCGTCCTCGTAGGACTCCTCCTGTAGCCTTGAGGGGACCACAGGAACATTCAGTAGCTGTTGGAGTTCTTCCTGTCAGGCTCGTGGTAGAACGGCTCTGAAGAATCTTGTACTTGTCTTATCTGGAACAATCTAACAGCCTAAACTGTTAACAGCAGTGTAAAGAAGCAAACACAGGCATAGATTAGGACTCAAACTAGATTTATTTTAGAAAACAAATCAACTTAGAGGCATTTGTTCACACATGTGGCTGAATAGGAGGCCGTCCAATCAGATTTGAGGTCTTCACTCTGTAGGTTGTTTGTTCAGTGAGACTCTTGGACCTCCATCAGCTGACGTGGATGTATGATGGTCTTCTTCTCTAGTGCCAGATGATTCATCCATGAATTCAGCAGCTACAGACTGAAATGAAGCTCATACTGCCATTATTGAATTCCTGTTCCAGATTAGATGTTCAGAGCTCACCTTGAATGCAGCCGTCTGCTGTCTGATAGTTTTTCTTATTGTAGTCTTCAATAAAGTCTTTTTCCTCATGTCAGGATGTGGTGAGACTCTTTCTCAGTCACTGCAGACGTCCCTCATTGTGCATCTCCAGAGAAGCAACAGAAAAACTGGTCACTGCTTCAGCATCACAAACACTCTCCAGCATTGAGAGTGTTTTAGGAATTAATTCATTGTGTTGTGAACTTTGAAGGAGCAGAAACTTTACAGCTGCCAAAGATATGAGCTCCAATTCTGGATGTTTTAGGAAATGAAGTTCATCAAATGAACACTTGATTTTTGCTGATAACTCTCATTAAATTACTGAAGAAATCCAACATAAAAACCTGTAAACTCTCAGGCAGCTTTTGTTAAAGTTTGTCTATAATTCTATCATCATGTTCTGGAACCAGGACTCTGCAGAAGTTCCTTCAAACAGATACTTGTGTGTTTCTATTTAAGGCCTCAGGTTTGAACGTACAGCAGAGGATTAGAAAGGAGTGATTTTAATATTTAAATCACTCCAGTAAATGTCTGGAGTAAAAATTATTAAAATTTTGATTTAGATAGATTTGTGTCAAATAATATTGTAGAGTCTCATTTAAATATATCCAAATGAGTTCAGTGTATTTACATTTTATAGAATATTTGATTTCTTAATCTCAATACTGTAGGGTCTGACCCTAAATATTATAATAATGATGTCAATTTAAATAATATTGTAGTGGAGTCATAAACTTCAATCAGCTAAAGTTACATAATAAATAACACTGCACAATCTTAACCTGAACATTCATATTATTGAGGTAAATTTACATAAATCATGATATTCTAGAGTCTTAACTGGAATATTTCTAACATTAATCTTTTTGTATTGTGCTGATAAACAACAATAACCCGACTTTCAGATAATATTTGTTGTCTGTGATTGTGAGACTAAATTCCTCCACATTCTGGAACTGGACTGAATTTCCCAAAATGGAAACATGGACAGAATTTAACACTCATGTATCCATGGCAAAGCTAAAGTTTCTGCTTCTTACCAAAGTTCACAACACAAGTAAAGAATTTAATGTAAAACTTCACGGATGACTGCTGACCATAAGTATTCTGATCAATACTTCATGATCAATATCAGGACAGATGTTACAATTCCAGCTGTTGCATTAGACTGCAGTTATTCACAGAGAAATTAAAACATCACATTCCTCATGAAAACTAGATGGGACTTTTATTAAATAAAGTGTTGGTGAATAAACAGTGTAAAAAGTGCAAAGCAGCTCCATTAAATCAGGAGATGTGAGACTTCCACAGCATGGATCACCATCTGCTGTGTTGATTCATAGCTGAATGTCAGAATGAACTGAGCTAGAAAAGCTACTTTGAGCTGCAACATTACGGTCTGACAATCCAACACCATCACAGTTTTCATCTGGTTGTTTTGCTCCAACATGCTGTGAAGTTCAGTTTTTACCTGAATCAATACAGAGATTCTATTTCCAACCAAGACTGGAAGAAAAATTAGAATGTTATGAGGTTATTAATGCAACTAAATCCTTTCAGATGGAAGGATTTACTTCTAAGTTCTAATTCAAGTTTCAGTTGGAGCAAATTACATTCACAAAGAAAAACAGTGATACCTTCATAGCAACATTTAATAAACCTAAAGCTTCCCTGTTGGCACATTGGTGGAGTTTGTTACTGAGCATCTGAACCTTAAATCCAGTGAGACGACCATCTTCAGTCGAGGCCAGTCAGAGAACTTCAAGACCTTCCATCAGCTGGACCAGATGTGGCATCATCTCCCTCTGAACATCTGGATGACAGGAGAAAAGATAGAAATCAAACACAGATCACAGAAATACAATTTATTCACTTTCATCATTTTATAAAAGTAGCATGAACTTTATCAAAACTTGACATCAGTAATGAAAGTAAATGTTTTTATCTCGTGTTGAAGCTAAATTTAAAGTCAATTTCAATGACAGTTTATCCTGAGAGAAGTGAGAATGGAGCATTTCTTTCCTTTTTAGAATATTACCTCAAAATATTCTGTTTATTATTGGCTTTAGAAGCATTTTTCTTTATTTATTTTTAAATACCTCAGACTGATACACTTTGCTGGTTTGCAGATAATTTCATGTACAATGACAATAAAGATCTTCTATTATAACATATTTTGCTAAAACAAGAACTGCAAACCTTCCCCACCATCTCTCAGTCTGCAAAGTTCCAACTGCGACAAAGAATTATCTGATGTAGTTATTATTATAATCTTTACTGAACCAGCCCTGGAATTAATAAAAATCTGTATATGGATATGATTTTCTCTGATGGGACCACTAAAATCGCATACAATAAAGTAAATCTCTTCTGCACTGCACACATACTACACTTTTGTATAACTCTGGATCCACTGATCAGCCACAACATTCTGACCACTGACAGCTGAAGAGAACAACATCCATCATCTTGTTCTAATGTAACATTCTGCTGGGAAACCTTGACATTCATGTGGATGTTTGACATGTACCACCACCTAAACACTGCAGGACAAACAACCCCCTAGTCTCCATGGCAACAGCAGTCCTTGATGCCAGCTGCCACCCTCAGCAGGACAAACTAAAACTACTCAGGAGTGGTCCGAGGAACACGACAGAGCTAAGCTGTTCACCTGGGTTCCACATTCCCCACATCCAGATCTGATTGAGCATCTGTGGGATGGTCCAGGACCAGCCTGGTCTAGGTAGGACCCACCCTGCAACCCACAGGATCCACAGGATCCACAGAATCCACAGGACTTCCCCAGAGGTTCTGATGAACCACTGGGTCAGAGGAGTTTTAGCAGCATAAAGGGACCAACACAGTATTAGTCAGGTGGTCAGAATGTTATACTGTTATATTGTCATGCTGATTATATGATCAGTAAATGTTACCATCAATTACAACATCCACATTGATCAAGAAAAAAAAACAACTATCAGTTCATTCAGAAACTGTGGGGTTAAACCTAAAAACACAGACGTCATCAGCAGTTTGTTTCAAAGCAGAACACCAGCCGGTTTTCACTAAAGAAGCTTTCAGAGCAACAATTAAATGACAGTTTTGTTCTCATTAAGTTCACAGAGTCTGAGTCAGCCAAAATAATGTACACACATCAGGAAAAGAAAAACTTTTATAAATATTTCATTTGTATAAGTACTTCTATACATATAGATTCCTCTTTCTAAGTTTGATCAAATCACGATAACTCTGTGTCCTGTTGTACGATGTTTTCCCAACAGATGGCATTACCCTCATGAATGGAGTATCAACAAGTGACGTCTACAACACAGCAGAAATGTCTGGAAGCCAGTGGCCACCACTTTGAGCACCTCTTGTAATTGTAGAGGCCAAAGATAACTTTTATTAATCTCGTGATGTCTGAATAAATTTGGTATCGAAATATTTATGCAAGTTTTTCTTTTCCCGATGTGTGTAAACATTATTTTGGCTGACTCTGTATAATGGGTTTCTGACAGGTCACCAAGCAACATCTTTTTATAATAATGACAAACATACCTGCATTCTACAGGAGTGATTTTCCTCATGTGCAGGTAAAGATCTGTGAGGAGCTTAGAGATGACAGGAGCAGGAGTCATCCTCACTAATTCAGCTTCCACCTAGAAACAGAAAGACCACAAACAAACACGCTGATATACTCTCAAACGTTCAACCTCACAGCCTCAAAATATCTGTTTAGGAAGTGTTGTGTTTCTAAATTCTGCAGAAAGCTTTGACAGACATTCTCTTACAAGGTTGTGTAAAAAGCAGCCTGTCCTCTGAGCTACTGAGAAATCTTCCGGAACAAAGTTTCGACGTGTAAATCGGCTCAACAAAAACTAAAGCCTCAGTCAGAGATAACAGGTATCGCAAATTATAAAGAACTTTCTTTGTTAACTCAGACTTTCTGCTTCAACCTCACATAAAAAGGGGAGTTTAACTCGTCAGGTGACTGAAAATGAACGGCTTGTGCAGTTCTAGATCCAAAAGTAGGATGTTTCATCTCATGTTTTACTACAAATACATGCAATAATAAATAAATACAATGGCTGGTTGTTAGTTTATTCACTATTAATGTCATTTTATATACTGGATTGAACTTGAGCAGTGGAAAAGAGAAGGAATTTAATGAGATTATGGAGATTCAGAGAGGTAATGTTGCGCAATGTTAAGTTAAGCGAGGTTTAATTCAAACCAGCTGAATGTTAAACTTCAGTGCAGCTCAACGGGTTTCAGTTAACCTTAAAGTAAAATAGCTTTTTTAAAAGCTAAAATACACAGCAAAGAAATACAGATTGAGAAGGTCATTGTAATAATGAGGACAGCTACGGCAGCAACTAACACAGGTGTTCAGCGGTAAGTTAGCCACCTGTGTTAATTAGCCCGCTAGCTAACTTAGCCGATTAGCTAGCTAACGCGCCCAGACCAACTGCTCAAACACGACAAAACACAACTCTTCACAAGTCGCTGACTTAACGTACAACAATACAACGCTACTGGTTGGAAATATTTATCTTCTTACCGTGTCTTACTCCAACAGCAGCCAGAGATGCTAGCAGACGTGCCGACCATAGATATATATATATAGAAGACTAGATACGCCTGCGCGCTGTCTTCTATGGTCTTCTATGGTCTGACCAATCACTGCTCTCTGGCTCCGCCCTCTGAGAAGCTTGTTGTCCGTTGGCTCCACACTTGCTGATGACCATTTCCGGTCTCAGAAAATGAAAAAAAACTGACCTTTTTTCGTTTCTGTCTCTTACTGATTTTATTTTTTTGTTATTCTAAATATAAAATGAAAATTAAAGCATTTTAAAAATATCGTATATCCCGTTTTGATTATGAAAAGGAAAAACGCCTTGTATTTCAATTTTAATTTTTGTATTTTAAAATGAAAATCAAATAACCACTCGTTTGTTGTTTTTCAGTATCCGTTTCAGAACGGAAAATCCAATTGCCAAAATATACACAATCCGGATTGTGTCGGATCTGATTGTAACACTGTAACACTCATTATCGAGCAATGTGGAGCTAAACTGTCGCTGATTTCTGTGTGGGTTTTGCGACCAGATCTAAATTGTTCTTCCACGGTGACTTCCGGTGTTGCAAAAAATAAAACAACAGCCGTATTTTGTATTTCAGGTTTAAAAAGCTAGAGCAAAAATCCAACACTGTGTTTTTTTTCATCAGTTAAATAATACATTTCTGCATTTAGGTTTTAGAAACTGAAAAACAAAAAACAAGGCGGTTTCTTGGGTTTTTAGATTTTATTTTGAAACGGAAGAACGAATGAGCGACCCATACACGGATTGTAAAGAGTCTGCAATTGACTATTGTCATTCTAAATCTTCATTTGAAATGGCTTCAATCATCATTGGCTGTTCAATGATAATGAAGATCCGCGGCTATTGGCTGAATCTGAAAGCCGACTTCTGATTGGTCCATTCTCCTCCTCTTTTACCCCAGCTTCCTGCATTTGCTAACGTGCTAGTTGTAAACACTGAAAATGGCATCTTAAAGTAGCTGAGCTGCCCTTGAACTTTGTGATAGACGTCGCAGTGAAATATTACACAAAAAGGACACGTGGACGGATTGATGCGGGCTGTTAAATGAGCGTTTCTGGTGAGTAAATGAACACATTTCTCGCTAATGTCTTCTCAATCCGTATGCTAAACATGCTAGCTTAGCTAGCTGCAGCTTCAGGTGCAGGTGAAACTTGAAATTAACAGTTTGTTGTTGTGAAAACAACGCTAAATCTTCAAGATGTTTGTCTGCAGTTCATTAGATAAATGTTTCGTAGCAAGAAAGCAACTTGCAGTGAGAATAATGAGGCTTTTTGTAGAATCAGCATTTAACATTTACCACTGTAGAGTTAATAAGAAACAAATATGTATATAGTTGGCTGTCAAGAGTGAAACCGGTTGGTGATAAAGTGGCCTGAGGTTTGTGTTTTTAATGTCATGTTACAAAAGTCCAATCCAGTAGTTAGGTAAACATCTCATATCTCTCGTGAATTATATCTCACTTTATATCTTCTCTATATTCTTAATATATTTACTGAGATACAAGCAATACTTATGAACACATCAGCAAGACTATTCAGAAGATTTCCTTTGTGTTTAGACAACTCTGTGGAAGAAATAGATGTAATGCTATGACTCAATATGCTGAATTTAGTACTTCAGAAACCACTATCTGGAACTATTTCATTTCTTCATTTTTAAAAATACATAAAAGTATTCAATATGTAGGAAAAATCTGGCCTTAATTGGATTGCTATAGTTTAACATCTAAAATAAAGTTTGTAGTTTTCTGTCTAAAGCTTTTCAACCTTTAACTAGTAATAATAACAATAACTTGCATGTATGGCAGTTTGGGAAACGAGGGTGTACAAATTGCTTCGACGGACAAAACAAAAACAGGATACCCAGGAAGTAACTTAACATTTAAAATAAACAGGTGCAAAAGGCAATATGTCAATTTTCATTAACTCACTCTTATTTATAAGGAACATTAAAAATAACAGACACTGAGCTAAAGTGAATTCCAGTTGAAAGATAAGATTTCTGTTTTAAATTTACTTAACTCACAAAGTGAAAGATTAAGGTTCACACCCTACAGTATTTATATTATGTACATTTAAGTGAGTAAGTTAAATATTAAGGTTAAAACCCTACAGTATAATTGATTAAGAAAACTTTTGTTTGATTAATTTAAATATTAAGTTTAAGACTTAACAAGATCTTATATAACATAAATTAACATGACTTACTTAAAAGTTACATTTAAGAACACAGCAGGGCAATGATTTTAGGTTACATCAGAGGAATGGCTTGCTAACAAACAAAGATTAGCTAGAGTTGTAATTTGCCTAACCTTCCACATATCTAGTACCAACTCTACTGCCGCATAAATAAGATAAAGATATCCAACCTTGTTTAATCCATTTCTTTTCCGCAGCATGTTTTGCCACTTCCGCGTACTGTCTCTTCAGTCATGGCAGGAATTTTCCAGAGAACAGTGAGGCTGAGGGCAGCTGTGAGACATCTGTGCCCCCACAGCACCCTCACATGTGCAGCCAGACTTTCACCTGCAGACTTCCACAGTCCATTTCTCGCCTGCAGCTCAGGGCAGTTTGTGGCCTCCACTCGTAAGCTGCATGTTGAGCCGAAGTCATCCCCTGCTGGAGCCCCAGAGAGACTGCCTTTTTCCAAAGTCACTGATGAAGATTTGGCCTATTTCAGGAAGATCCTACCAGGCAGGACCATCACGGACCCTGACCTGGTGGAGTCCAGTAATGTGGACTGGCTCAAGACTGTGAAAGGTGAAGCCTAGAACTGCATTCAAGACATTTTACTTGATGTAATTCATTATATGGATTTGCTGATGTTTATATATCTCATTCTTCTGTTCTTGTGTCTCTTGCAGGTTCTAGTGAAGTGCTGCTGAGACCTCAGACAACAGAGGAAGTATCTCAAATTCTCAGGTAGATAGACAACAGTAAATAAATAGACACAAGGTGTTTATCTGCTCCCCAAGCTGCTTAAGCTGTTTTGTTTTCCTCCTGCAGGTATTGTTACAATCGTAACCTGGCGGTGAATCCCCAAGGAGGTAATACTGGGCTGGTCGGTGGCAGCGTGCCAGTTTATGATGAGATCATCCTCTCCACCTCTCTTATGAACAACATCCTGACCTTTGATAATATCTCTGGTATGTTTCATCTCAAACAAGCTGTAGTTTCAATAAAGTGTTTTGAGATGTACTTAAAAATTCAAGTTTTTCTCCCAAATGTACGTGCATCATCACTGAGTTAATCATTGACTCTTTATCAGGTATTCTGACCTGTCAGGCAGGCTGTGTCTTGGAGAACTTGTCCCTTTACCTGGAGGAGAGAGACTACATCATGCCCCTGGATCTTGGGGCAAAAGGTAGTTGCCAAATCGGGGGTAATGTGGCAACTAATGCAGGTGGACTCCGGCTGCTGCGATACGGCTCCTTGCATGGGACTGTGCTGGGTCTGGAAGTTGTGAGTTGAGTGAATAAATGATACTTTTCAACAAATACATTATTATAAACACGTAAGGTACGGGATTAACGTTCACATTTCTGTCGGTAGGTGTTGGCAGATGGACGGGTGCTGGACTGCCTGGCCACCCTGCGGAAAGACAATACAGGATACGATCTCAAGCAGCTCTTCATAGGCTCAGAGGGCACTTTAGGGGTCATCACCGCAGTATCCATCCTTTGTCCACGGAAGCCCAAATCCACTAATGTGGTTTTCCTGGGTAGGATTTTCTGCTGGCTTCCCTCATCACTGAGTGTAAATAGGTAGTTTAGTTAGATTTTAGAGGTAGCCATTCAGTCATATTTGTTTCTGCTCTTAGGCTGTGAGACCTTCGAGGAGCTTTTGAAGACATTTCAGCTCTGCAGAGGTATGCTGGGAGAAATTCTGTCTGCCTTTGAGTTCCTGGACAGCGAATGTATGAGACTGTTGAACACACACCTCAAACTGCCCAATCCTATCTCTGGTAAATACACACACACACATGCACATGTGTATTTGGTATATGGAACAAATAAACTCGCAGAGACCAACCTCTTCCTTTGTTCTACAGATTGCCCGTTCTACATCGTCATAGAAACATCTGGATCTGACCCGGACCATGACTCACAGAAGCTGGACAACTTCCTAGAGGAGGCAATCGCGTCAACATTTGTTACTGACGGAACTGTAGCAACCGAAGAGTCAAAAATAAAGGCAAGTTGATAAATCTGGTGATATTCCAGGTTTTGTTATGATCAAAAAATTGCCTGCCGAACGACCAAAACCCACAATGTTTGATTTTTAATTGTCTCTGTAGCCAGAGCCTGATATAGTTTCTACCTCTGTGCCACAAAGCTCCACTGTTTTTCCCGAAACTATTTAAAAACACACCAGTGAGCCACACTGTTGCACTGGGTGACTTGTGTCTTCATTATAATCATCTCAAGACACTGAGGTCTATTTTGAGTCCATCCCACATGCACCATCCAGCTGCTGTAAATACTCTCCAGAGCACCAGAAAACCGCCCCTAACAACTACACTGTATAATCTTGTTTAGTTAACAATTGCTAAAAAAAAAAAAAAAAACAAAAAAAAAAAAACAGCAGAGTTTAGTTGTATTTGGAGATTATTTGGCCTTTTTTTTAAAATAGAAATGAAAGCATGTATTTACAACCAGTTATTAAAGATTTCCATTTTCAGTAGGACCAAATATCCTTCAGCCTTCCTGCCACAGACAGGGTAACGACATTGGAAAGTTTTGAGATATATGCTAATATTGCAGTATTTTTTCACCATAATACAACTATAGAATATCACACCAGACATATTCTTTTTAGGTAATCAATGTCATATGATGACATTGATTATGTTTCCTAAATAATAATTCTGCATGGAATCATTTGTAATTCTTGTGTGGGAGGGATTTTTCCTGCAATTTTTGGTGCCCGAAAAGAGATATCATTCAGCATCCAAGAAACTTAACAGTGCCAAAATGCAGAAATTGAAAATTAAACTTTTTTTTTTTTGTCTAGGTTTTGTTAATTGCAGTTTAATTTACTCAAGCATCATAGACAATTTTTGTTATAACATGCAGAAATAACAGTTAAATGCATGGAGTTCTACCAGACTCACTGTCTTTGCTGTGCGTGAGCTGATCATGCTCAGTGTTTTCCTTCTGAACAAGGTGAAAACCCCAGTAGGCATGTAGGCACAAGTGATGATGATGCCGTCAACCTTTCCATTCCCACCTTTTCAGGCTCTGTGGTCGATGCGTGAACGTGTCACGGAGGCTCTGACTCATGATGGCTTCACCTACAAGTATGACATCTCACTCCCAGTGGAGCGGATCTACCAGCTCGTGACGGACATGAGGCAGCACCTGGGTGACCGGGCCAAGAGCGTGGTGGGATACGGACACGTAGGTAAGGCAACATGATATAAGAGTGCATCAGGAGATTTGATGTAGTGGTGTCTTTTAGCATATTTCCGTCTCTCTCACTTCTTTCCTTCACCTTGTCCTGTAGGTGACGGTAACCTGCACCTGAACATCACTTCTCCTGCTAAAGATCCTGCTCTCCTGGCTGCCATTGAGCCGTTTGTTTATGAATGGACAGCCAGCTGTCAGGGCAGCATTAGCGCCGAGCATGGACTGGGTCTGAAGAAGAGGAACTACATCTACTACAGTAAACCGAGCCAAGCTGTGGCCCTCATGGGTAACATCAAGGCCATGCTGGACCCCAAAGGCATCCTCAACCCATACAAGACTTTACCAGACAACCTGAAATGACTGAGGTAATTAATGTAGAGCTCCACTTTAGCTGCGCGTGGTTTTCGTGACAGCTGATGCTCTTTCCTGGCACACCCTTTTCACACATTTGCTACCGAGCTGCCGGCTTTGCACAAGACACGGAATTTGCCGAGCAATCTGCAAACACCATGCGACCTCTATTGTATGTTTCCAACACCTGAAGTAGTTTCATTTTTGTTGTGCACAAAGCATTAATTTTGGAAGGATCTCTGCTTCAGCAAAATTGTTCAAATAAAGCTATGGTTCATTATATAGTTTTATCTACCTCTGCTAATTGTACTGACAAGTTCTCTAGTCTGATGCGGTCCTTATACTAATGAATATTCAACAAGTTTCAGATTTTGTATTATGGACGCTTCAAAAAGCTCAGAGCAGATTTTTCAGTGTTACTGACTGCAAGCAATCATGACCGTCTTCTTATTAGTGTGCCTACTAATTGCCACTAGAGGGCAGACAGGCAATAACAGAGTGAGTAAAGAAATGTCTAAAACAGTGAAATGTTGTGCTTTTGTATATAATAAAGTAAATATTTAAAGTCGCATCATGTGACTGGTGGGCAGCTCTGTTTTTGTCATGTTCTGCATTTAAATTGTTTCCCATGTAGTAGAGTCAGCGTTTAAATGCAAACAATTGAGCAACCTCATTTACCACCAGCAAATTAAAGCATTTAAGTTTATAGAAATAATCTAAAATCAAAACATTCTGGCTAATCATTAGGCAAGAGTGCAGTAAATGTTTTATTACATATAAAAAACACAAAGCAACATTTTTTTTTTCCCAAAACGAAGCCAGCATCTGTGAACAAATTCCTTTGTACACCTAGGCAACAATTAAAACTAATCTTCAATGAAACAGATGGAGTTGAAGATGGAGTGTTTTTTTTTTCCCCCCCATTATTCACACAACTTGTACAGTGTGGCATGACTGAAGATGACAGGAGTAAATAGAGGCCCAGCTCGCTACAGAAAGAATTTACCTCCAGCATCTTGGAAAAAACAAACATCAGCTTTACCACAGACAAGTCTTCCTTGATTCCTCTCTACTGGCCCAGAAGACTTTTTGAAATCAGCCACAGTGAATATATGGAGTAGGCCGAGCAGAGAGGATCAGTTCACTTCATGTTCTCATTTTAAGATACAGACTAATTCCTATTGGCAGAAACTTACTCCACAATTTACTCCATCCAGGATAATTGTGTTTGTAGTGTTTTATCCAGTTTTTTTTCTTCCATACAACAATCTCAGTGGAAACAATTTTCCTACTCGCTTCCACTATTTCTCAACAAATCATTTCCTATTCGATCCAGTAATGACAAGGGTACAGAAAGTCCAGTAGAGTAAATGCCTATATGTATACAGTCAGTTTCACGCACCATTGTACATCAGTCTTTCATATCCTCAGTAGTGTGGTAACAGTGGAGATTCAATACATAAATATCGTACTATTTTTAAAAAGGTTTAAAAACAATTTTGATTCTATTGGCTCTTCTCCTTTTGTTAGTGAACATATTGTGTTTGTGGCGAAAATTGGCATGTTTATAATAAAGCTAAATGAGTGAAATATTTTTGATTGTCTCTGAGCAGAATGCCACAACCGCATGCCAAAAAACGCTGGCTGGAAATCACAAATTCAATTGCAAGAGACACTCGGTATGTAGTGTTTGGTGTGTGTGTGTAGGAAGGTCGAACCCAGAGCAGTCTTAAAGGGGTGTTAAAGCATTTGGGATGAGGGTACTACAATATGCCGTCCATTCACACTCAGTAACAGTCCACAGTTCAGGTCAGTGGGAACACACTGGCAAATGGTTTGTGTTCCATCATAGCAAAGGCTGGCTTATTCAGACATGTCCAAACGTCTGTGTGGGCTTCAAGTCAAACAGAGGGATGTCAGTAGAAGGCAACCACAGAGAAAGGAAGAGACAGAGAGCGAGAGAAGGATGAGGCTGAATGACACTTGAACGACTCTTTCCTCGAGTCCTCTGTCCATCTCCCTATTTGCCCTCTCCCTCGTTAGAACAAACACTGGGCTCTTGTTGAAGCCGATCCCTGACATAAGGCAGCTGCCTCTGAAACTTCTCACCCTCTCACGACTCCTTGCCCTTCTCCAAAGAGCTGTGAATTTTGTCCAGGGTCTTCTTGATGCGCAGCGCCGTTAGTCTGGCAGAGGGGTTTTGGTACCAGCACTCCTTCATCAGTTTCACCAGTGCAGAGAGAGTCTGAGGGAGGAAGAAACAGAACATAAAAAGAAGAGTCCTGCAGTGACGCACCCACTGTGAGAGGAAACTCCACAATCAATGTGACTGCAAGAGCCTTCAGATGTAGAAGGCCACTCCGGGTACTGGTAGTGTACGGCCGTCTCACTAGGACTGGTGTCAGTCTCTACCCATGTAACCTCACGACAAAAGTATAAAACACACTGTCCTAAATCTGCATCACCACATTTAAATATTTAAAGCAGGACTTGACTTTTATTTAAATGTTTTAACTGTTCTTCAAAACATCATGCTTGGCTTAAGTTTCCATCCAAATATATTGCAAATTCTAACCAAATTTCACAAAAAATGGCCAAAAAAAAAGGTTTAAATAATACATCTTTTCATTCACCACAGTTATGTGACTATTAGGACTTCTTTAAAGTTTGGTGCCACAGACTTTCCAATCAGGTGCTTGAGAACAACAATATGTTACGTTTATGAGTGCAATTGACTAAATCTGCTTCCTGTGCACTTGTTTTATTAATACATCATTTTTTCCATCCAAGCCAGGCATAAAAACGTTTTATGACTATTTTTAATGTTGGCATTTTTTCAGAATTTTTAAGGATTCCACGCAGACTTTTTTAATGTGCAAAGTGAAAATGTTGATTTGAAAACTGGTCAGTGGAATTCCACTTGTTGACATGTTGACATTTTAGAAAACGCAGTTTTGATGATCAAATCAAGACATTTATATAAAGTTATGGTTGCTAACTCTTTTGTTTCACTTTTGTCCTGTTATTACGCAGCAATGTCTAAGTGACCCCTAATGGACTCATAATGCATCTTAATTTAGAGCAGTTCAACTGAAGTCATTTACATTTCTTAAATAGCTTTGTGTACATCAATTTTTGAAGGCAAAAATCCTCCCAAAAAATATCAGGTATTTGACAAAAACAGATCAAGTATCGATTTTTTTTAATTACATACATTTTTGTGTTGAAGAAACACGTATCTATGCTTCTGTAGCACGTTTTGGCGTTACAAAGTGAAGTGAAAGATTTGTGTGAGCATGGATAAATAAAGTTGAAGGTTATTACTCACAGGATCAGAGAACCAACGATTAGGAATGAAAGGCCTCTGCTGCTCCACACACACCACTTTCCTCATGTCCTCAAAGCTGGGGTCACTTGGCACCTGATCGTAAAATGGAGGTTTGTACTCTTCGACAATACCTGGAAATTGTGATGATAGAAATTAGTGAAAATAACAGGAGCAATATAACAACAGCCTCACCACAGGGCTCCACACTGACCGTACCAGAGCATCAGTCAAGCTCAATATTTTCCAAACAGCAGGAATAACATGTACATGTCTGGGATACTTCATCACCATGTCGCTCTCCTGTTAAGTCAAAAGCAATGCACTACACGCTCGACACTCACCGTTGCTGTATGTGCGTCTTGCTATCTCCCACAGCACCAGTCCAAAGGCCCATATGTCCACTCTCTTGTAAGCATCGAAGCAGTCTGTCTGAATGGTTTCGTCCAGCACTTCAGGTGCCATGTAGCGTTTGGTGCCAACCTTCGGATTGTTGCCCACATCTAGCAGGTTGTCTGCCTGGGAGTGGGTCACAGCCAGCCCTGTAACATGCAGTTAGACACAGTGTTATAGCTGGACTTCAAAAAGATCTGTCCTGAAATAGAAACCGTGTCACGTGCACACGATCATGTGCCAGGCAAGAGATTTGATGGGGGCAGAAATATGATGCAACAGATCAATACGAGAGGTGAAAAGCACTACAATCACACATAAATATTACAAGTTTTAAAGAATTAAATCTGCCTCCAAGATATTTGTTACACCTCAAGGATTAACTGTGCATTTTGGTGGGAAACACAGAACATGTAAATCCCACAAGACATCATTAAAAAGGACTATTTTCAAACCATTTATTATACTGTTGTAAAAAATAGATTTATTACTAAGCCAAACTCCAAATATTAGTGTAACTTGAAAACAGGACAAACGTAAATATGCTGTTCTTTATATTACTTTGACGCACATGGAGATGTTAATGTTTAATTAGTTGATGTTTGTATTAGTCCTTTGCTTGGCTGAAGCCCTGATTAGAAAATCAAAATGTCCAAAACATAAGAACAAACAGATAAATTGCAATAGGAAACGAAGTAGTAGAAAAATGCCTGACCAAGGTCTGCGATGCAGCAGCGCAGCTCCTTGGTCACCAGGATATTTTTGCTCTTCAGGTCCCGGTGTGCGATGGCCGGTTTCCCCTCTGTGCCAAATATCTCGGTGTGCAGGTGCACCAAGCCGCATGCTATCGATGCCGCCATTGCCAGGCCCTCTGACGTCTCCACAGCAACTCGCTGCAAATAGTCGTAAAGCGAACCGTTTTCATGGTAGTGGGTGATGAGCCATAGCTGAGTGCTGGAGTTTCGAGAAGTCATGTCAGAGGCCATGAATCCTGAGAGAAGAGAAAGAGGAGGTAGCAGAGAGAAAAGAACAGATAAACAGATAAAAACTCAATGTAAGAGATCATCCAACTGTATATCATTTATTCAAATGTTAGTTAAGTTTCTCTTTTGCTGAATTGCTTTGTAAAAAAAATTGCAAGGGTGTTGCTTTGTACTCTCTCTGTCAGTCCTTTCAAACATATATGTGGGAAAGTGTCCAGCACATTAAAGAAAGTTGAATACACATTACTAAATGGAAAACACACCTGCCAGATGCATTTAGCTATGCAAAGAAATGTATTATTAGCTAAATGCAGTCTCATATGCATTAAATGCATTATTATACACATTTGCAGGTTCATAATTCTGTTTGGTGGGTCTACTAGAATATGTTTACATGCTTTAATGTTCAAAAATTTTGCCAAACCAGCCATTATGCACATTTGTTACATAGAGATGTTAATAAGTAATGAAAGAAAAGTGTAAACCTAATCAAAGCATTTCAGGCAGGTAAGGAGTAGCATTTTCTGTGAAAGAGAATAAATCCCTTTGGGCTTTGTAAGTCTGCAGACCTTTTCCATGCACAAAAAGCTGCAAAACAAATCGATGGAAAGAGAAAACCTCATAAAGGATAATATGGGCTCTAAAAGAAAGTCAAGCAATACATATGTGTGTGATGGTCAGACAATCTATTCAAAGTAGTTGTTTTCTCTTCAAGAAACATGTTTAATGTTCTTCCTTCTTTACATGTGCACCTCCCAGTCAGCCAGAACTAGCATTCAGTGAAACAGACTCACCCAGTATGTTTTCATGTCTCAGCAGCACTGTGTTGTAGATCTCTGTCTCTCTGAACCAGGACTTCTCATCTCTTGATGAGAAAATTTTCACAGCCACGTTCTCCCCCTGCCACTGGCCTCGCCACACCTCTCCATACCTTCCCTTGCCTTAAAAAATAAACAAACAAATATAAATGGGGGAGAAGAAATGAAACAGGAAATTAGAGAAGAAAATATACAGATGCACATGTTTGAAACAGATAATCACTGTCTGCATTTAAAGTTTGAGAAGTACTTTTGAGGCCATATTCAATCTGTTCTATCGCTATATTCAGTCTGTCTGATTTGTCTGAAACCGATCTGATGTTTCCACATCCACAGCACAACACAGCACAAAGCTGCATTCTTCCAATTCCAAACTAGTACAAACTGTACTGTAAGGTACTGCAGTACAAAACAGGATCCCAAGACATGTGGCCTACATACTTTTATTTCAACGCTCAAATTGAAATTTGTCAGCGTTGCCATGACATTGTTTAAACTTACATCACCACCATCAGACATGTCATAAGTTTTAACAACATGGTCAAGAAGATACAACAATAGATAGAAAAGGGAGCTGGTGACTCGTGTTTTGGCAGTTTCTTTAGAAAAGTCAAAAAGAGTTCAACCTCTTAGTATTACCTGCACATCATCAGTTTGACATGTCTGTCAGATTGGTATCTTAAAACTGGTTACAGTCTAGAACAGATATGTAAAGTTATCCAAAAAATGTACAGTAAACTGTAACTGAGCTTGATGGATTGCAGTCTGCATGTGACTAACTGAGACAGTTACTGTTGGAAAACTGTCAAATAACTAAACAGACTTTTTTATTTTCTTGGTTACTGTGACAATAATGACAACAGTTTGCTTTTTGTGCAATTAAGATGTTCTCTGGACTACTTTTGGGTTCATTGTTTGGTACTTTTTTCATATATCATGTAATATTTTAGCATGAGTTTCCTTAGAAAAACACTAATCAAATCAGTCAAAGAGATATGAATCTATCCCGCACATGTCCTGCGTGTTACACTTACCAACGCACTCCACCAGGCTAATCTGCCTGGCCACAGTTCTCTGAACAAGGAAGGGAAGACCTGAACCGCTGCCTGATGTACATGAATGATCCAACAGGTCCTGGAGAAAGAGACAGAGATCATTTTAGCTGGTATGCAAAAGATCTTTGAAAGGAGCATAGTTATCCTCGTATCAAATGTAGGTGAAACCACATTTGATACTTTTTTTTTTTTTTTTTAAATGTGGATTGGAGTCAGTGTGCAGCTTTTTTATCTTAAGTAAAATTCCTTTTTTGCACTGCAGAAATTTGGGACCCAATTAAGCTAAAAATGATGGAAAGCGCTATCAAGTTTATCTATCAATTTCAGGGTAATTACACTTTGGACTGGAGCTGAGGATTTGAGTTACTGATTGTTAAAAAACAGCACACCAAGAAATTTATAAAACTGCATTTAAGACACAAAATGCTTTAACTGCACTCAGCATAATGTAATTAATGAATTGAGATAAATCCTTTCAATATTTTATGTCTCCTCCACAACTTGAAATCATTCCAGCAAACCTTGAATGAAAGCAAATGCAAGCATCACGCTGGTAAATCAAGGCTGGCAAAGTGAAAAATACCTCCCCACTACAGATGTACATACTGTTAAGGCTGGAGGGGAGCACAGCATTCACTCTGTTGCGAATCCCTTTTCACGGATTCCACAGTAAACTCTGTTCATTCTTACCGCTAAAGTGCTGTCTCCCACATTGGAGGTGATGAGTCCATCTATGGCTCCCTGCTCGGTGTCAAACTCCTGCAGTCTCTGCAGACGGCCGTGATGTAGCCTCCTGCAGGCCAGCACTGACACGACAGACAGCAGAGCCAGAACCACCACAGGGCCCAGTACAAAGAGAGCTAATGTCTCCACACGATACTGAACTGGCTCATTTTCTGGAGCTGTGTGTGCAGAGTGAAGAAAGAGACAAATTAGACAGTAGAATGCCTGAGCTACAGACAATCCATCTCCTTGCTGACATGAAGCCTGTTATGAGCTGCTATGAACCTGATGGAAGCAGAGTCATCAGAGAGCTCCTGGTGGTGTTGCTGTTGCATCTGTCCTGGGCGCAGCAGAGAATGGCCTGGTGGAAGGACGGAGCCGTGGAGCACTGCAGACGGATTTTCTCCGGCCCTTGCAGACAGCCACGTTCAAACACAACGCCGCTGCTGCCAACTTTGACAGAGGAGAAGCACTGGGTACCGTGGCACTGCGTGGCTTGGAGGCATTTAGGGCCGTCACATAGACACAGCAACTGTCCATCTGTGAAAGACAGTTTGTGAGCACACCATACAGTCTGTGAATGTATATACGGCAACACGCCAACAGAAGCACGTCTGTCTCACCAACTTTCTCGCTCACACTCAAACTGGCGAGCTGACCATCTGGCAGAACATAACTGTGAATTCACACTAATAGTGGGCTTTCTGGTCATCCTCTAACAGTCATCCCCAGCGAGTGGACACCAACTATGGCCAAATTATGTTTGCAGCAGCAACAAATGAGCGAGACCAAAAGATTAATTTGCCACTTTCCCCCATATTCATATTCGCCAAAAGGAACCTAGTTAATAATTCAGAGTTCACAATCAAATGGCAATTGATTATCAGTTTTTTCTTTCCACAATGAACATGGAAAAGATTTGTTACAAGAAATTATGGCTGGATTAGACTTTTCCAAACAGTCAAAGGCATTAGGTTGCTTGATCCTAAAAACATGGGACACAATGTCTCTTAAAAAAAATCGCAGTGCAGCCCTATCACAATTCCTTTTTCCAGTGCAACTACAGAAAACACACAATTTCAGTTCAGTTCACATTTGCCAGGACAGAAATATCAGATCGACACCTTCTTAAAATAATGACCTAAGTCATTTTTTTCAGAAAACACCAAAAACTGAGCCACACCACACTGAACCTTGACCTAGGCCATTATGCTACAGGGGTAGAATTGCATCATCTATTCAACGGAGGATGTAGGCGATTTTACCAGGGGTGGTCAGCATCAGAGGAGATGATTCAGGCAAAACAATAACTTTTGTCCAAAAATGACTTAGGCCATTATTTTAGGAAAGTGACGAAATGTTTTATTTTTGAGGCTTAATCCACAAAAATGCTTCATAGCTATAGATTCTCTTGTTGATAATAACAAGTCAGGGTTTTGTCTGGCTCAGAATGGGGCTCTGATGGAGGACAAAAAGCAAACTTGTATGATACGTCTGCATAGTGCGTCAAGCAAAGGCAAGTCTATCTGACTTTATTTGGCAGAAAGTCTATGCATT
The DNA here is from genome assembly GCF_022539595.1 of Amphiprion ocellaris. Lineage (NCBI taxonomy): Eukaryota > Metazoa > Chordata > Actinopteri > Pomacentridae > Amphiprion > Amphiprion ocellaris. The sequence goes on from NC_072785.1 coordinate 9,657,216, forward strand.
TGATTAACAAAAGTCTTATGCTTGAGTAAATGAAACCCAGATGAACAAAACTGATTTAAAAAATTTAAATGATTGCTTGTATCTTAAATTCTTGTCATTTTGATGTTGGTGATTGTCCCTTGGTGTTGGCCAAAACCACTTTGGAGATTTCTTCTATAAAAGAAAAAGAAAATCTTGCCTATGTACTGTATTTATCTTGTTACCTAACCCTGGTTTTACAACTCAGTAAACCTGTTATTTAGAGCAGGCTGTGGATGTGTTAGACTCAGATGATGAGAGTAGGATACAAAAAGTAGGCAGAAACTAATTTAGTTACAACTGTGTAAACATTGTTTTGCTTTCTGCAATAAGTACTTGTTCCCACTGATTGTTGATGTGCTTCAGTGTGGAACATTTGGGAGTTCCAGCTTGTCAAATGTGAGAATTTACTGTGTTGATAGTAAATCAAATTTAGGCAGGAATAAAAACACGCTTAAAATACCCCATCACACGTCTTGCGAGCATGTTATCCTTTATTTTCTAATGTTGTATAGACTAATTAGTCACAGTCCTACTTTTTTGTACATTAGTTTCAGTCCTACTTTTTTGTACATTTGGGTAAGTTTTATTAATTTCTATGAACTGCTTTGCTTGATCTTCAGAGCTGAACAGCATCACTTTAATGGCAACAAATATTTTATTGTCTGAATGCACTTCCAACTTGTCCTCAGCTTCAACTCTTTGCTCTGGGTCCTGGCATGGAGCCGTTTCCTTCTATATGCAGTAATGTCTCACTAACAAATGACCAGCTGCCAGCAAAGTACAGTCTAAGTACACAGCAAGAACAGACAACAGGTAAGATGCATCATACTGCACAACAATAAACAGGGAAAGCACTGGGTACAGTACCTGAGCCCTCAGCTGATGTCCGCAGAGCCTGCAGCAAGAGCAGCAGAAGGACGTGGACACTGCAAAGACCCATGTTTCAGTGCACTGACGGAGGGAGGAGGGAGGGGAGAGGGAGAGGAGGCAGAGAGAGTTCAGATGAGTACACTCTTGCAAAGTGGATAATTTGATCCTGCCAAGGCTTCAGACAGAAATGGAATAACAAATTATAACGGCTAAATGAGTTTTCTGTTTGTCTTTGAAAGGCTCGCCCAATATAAATTATTATGGATTCAGCTGCAGCCATTTCACCTGGGTTTACCTCCAAATTGTTTAACGTCTTTAACGATACTAAATTCATGTGACTAAGTTCTTAAGTTACTGCTACTAATTGCGTTAATTGTGGCATTTGATCTACTGTACATGCTCCTCTGCAGGCTAACAATGCAGCACACATAAAAACAAGAAACACAAATTCGGCTAAGAAGCTAGCACCTTCAATTTCAATGTCACAGCCTCTGGTATTGAGGTAAAGTCTGCGAACAAGCAAAGCTATCACCAACTCTTTCTACGTAAACCTCACAGACTGGAGGCCTGCATGTTTACTGTGGCTAACAGGCCATTAACAAGCGGTTTTATTGGCCGTTCACAGGCGCCTCGGAGGCGCCAGTCAGACAGGCGGCTACCCGATGCTGCTGCCACCGCTGTTAGCGCTACAAGCTAAGCTAGCCGGACAGCACAAAGCGCAGCCGGGCGAGGACTGCCAAAAGTGAGCCGTAAAATACACCCACCTACCTGGCACACACGAGGCACGGCTCCTAACTCATTCTGTGAAGTTTGTGTATCCGTATGTGGGGTTTAAACACTTGTATCTGCGTGGTTTGCGGTGTTAAAAAACCCGAGAGCAGGACCACAGCCCTGCCCACCTACTGGCTGTTTTCCCTTCCAGCCACACATGACGTCACCAAAACATTAGCACCGCGGTGCATTGTGGGGCGGAGGAGTCCTCCAACAGGTTGTAAAATCACCAGAACACCAGTGGCACGAATGTAAACATTCAGAGGAATAACATCAGTCATAGTTACATGACAGTTTAGTAGAAGCAAAACATTAGTGGTTTCCTCTGAGGTTACTCAGCTTCATTTTTCCCAAGTCTTTTCCTCTCTGCTACAAATAGTTACTGCAGGAATGTGTAAGTACAACAAATAATAAAAAGCAGTAGAGAAAAATAAAAATGTACACCCGTTCCTCACTTGAGTATCTTAACATTATGCCACTTTATACTCAACTAGCTGCATGTAAGAAGGAAATATTACTCTTTAATGCCATAGCAGTCATTTAACAGCCAGTCAACTTTATATTTTATATGTAAATATATGTCTGGTTTATAAAATGATACATTATGTCAGATTAACACACTAAACTCCAAGCAGTTTATGGGTGTATTTTGCTTCTCCTGTATTTTTACTCATTTTGAGGTCAATTTTTCATAGCAATAGAAATTCCTGTACCTCAGTGGAAACACAATCACACTCTCAGAAATCAGTTTGTAAGATTACAGTAAATCTACTGTTAAACTTAATGGTACATCTATAATTTAAAAAGCGGACATTTGCTGTTATTTAGTCATGTTTTATAGAAAAAACATAAGACATTTTGTTATTTTAAACCATTCTTTACCTACTGTAATACAAACTGCGCTTTTCTGTACCTGCAGTTGTAGTGACTCTTTAATGTATGTTCGATATAACTGAACTTTTATTAGCATATGTTTTCCAAATTCCATAAAACATGGTGAAATATAGTAAAAACAATACATGTTTTTCTACATTGTTCAAAGTTGACTACTTTATTACATTCTCCCTTAATATTACAAACAAACAAACATAAATTATTACATGACAACAACTACATAAACTTATAATGCACTTTGAAAATGGAAATAAAAAGAAATAAACCTGTGAATCACATACTATGGACAATTTCAGTTAAAATATAGTCATAAAACTGTTACTACTTCTTATACATATTTCTTAAAGCATGGTTACAAGTACAGAGGACTCAAAAATATTGTTTGTGCAGTACAACAAAGCTTCGTCACAAATCTTGAAAAAATAAGTAACTATAATTTTATTTCTTTAATTTTTTTATGAAATAGAAAAAAATGGAATCAATGTCTTTATGTTCTGGAGCGGCTATAGATAGTGTGCTTGAGTAGACCTATTTAAATGTTTACAACCTCCATAAACCAACCGTTTTTCACTGCACTCGCAAATCAAGTCTAAAAAGATATGATAGTTACCTCAAAGTTGTGATTAAGAAGCTTACAATTCTGAAAAAATGTACTTGGTTACTTTAAGTCACTGCTGATTTGTAATTAGGTGGTAGTTAAAATCCTGAGGCTGAGATTTAATTCTTTTGACAAGTTTCTAACAAATGACACAAGAAAAGCAATCAGAGGACAAGAGGAGAAAAAAAGCCCCAAACTGCATATTCATTATCTGTAACCAATGTAGCTCATGTAAAATTAATAATATATCATTACTACAACATTGGAATACTTCTTTGGGATTCATTGATCATTCTAGGAGCACATATGGACAAAACTTCCACATAAAAATACGCAAAACAGGTTTCATGTGTTACATATTTGACATATTTTGACATTGTTCCATGCGCATTACTTCAAATCGAATACCAGTGTCAGGAACAATGCATCATTAAATGACATTATGTGTCTTGCTTGAGTAGCCTGAATTTAGACTGAGCCGAGGAGCAGAGTGTGAACACATCCCCTCCAAATACAAACTCCATGACTCACTGTATCGGCCTCAAGGGAGAAGTCATGAACTCCTGTAATTTTAGCTCTGAAAATCCGAGTTATCTTACAGTTCAGTCTGTGTGGGTGAGCGTTCACTCAGTAGTGACACAAATACAGCTCCACCGAGATTTAAAAACAACGCAGAAAGTAATCCTTTAGGAAGCATTTAGGAACAATTCCTGGTTAAATCTCAATGAATATTTATCTCCCAATGCAAGACATTTATGATTTAACTACCAATAATGACTAAAACAGAAAGAAAAACGTTGGTCATTACTGGTGCACAAATTCCAAACAATATGCAAATTTTCACTCTTGCTTTTTTAGTATTTGTGTAGCATATTTACCAAAAAGTAAATGTTACATTTAGTGTAACAATGTCAATAAACATTACTTTATTTATTCATTTTTTATAGTCTGTTAGCTGATTTTTTTTTCTGTGTTTGTGTCATATCAATAAATACCCTCTAGCCTTAAGGAGCAGCAGTTAAAAAGCAACCTTTTAGCTTACACTGTCACTTTTACATTGATGCACACTATAAAAAGTAATCCAACAAACCTATTACCACCACTTAAATAAATACATGGCTTCAAAATAATCTATCTCATATACATATTTAGATAAACTGTCTAAATTGAAGACTTTATTTTGTTGGGTTGGGGTGACATCATAATCTTGGTAATTGCGTCAGCTTAATATTATGTGTAATTTAAACTCTAGTTTCTGCATTAAAACTAAATGCAACTTGACGTAGCTAATTATAATAACTTAATTTTGCTTCACCTTGAGCTCAGGATTACAAGTTCACTACGCTATCTAAACAGACCTGAACATTTTCAGACAATTCAGAATGGGAATTAAAAAGTCAATTTCATTGTAGATGAAAAACTAATTCCCCTAACTCGGCGTGGTTTGTTGGTTGAGCATAGTTTCATTACAAGTTGTGCAAACTGTTACAGTATTTTTTGTTATTGAGCCCAAACCTATTTTTTTTAGAGTGCAAGATGATGAAGAAAGATAGGAGAGGAGATTTTGACACAACAAATGACATGTTTATTGTGTATCATCGACTGATGTGTCAAGATTTGGGTATTTTAACCTCTGCAAAACAGCTTTTATAGGTAAAAACACCATTTATTCTTACTAGAAATCTCTAAAAAGTCCGTATTTCACTCAGAGTATATGCAATTTCTTGATTTGAAGAGTCCCTCTGTGCTTCCTTGACCCTTCACTCAGGCATGCTGAGGATCAGATACCCCCATCCGCCTTCCAAAAAGAGCTCTAAAAACTGCATGAAAACCAATATGACCCTTCATCTCCCGAGCGGCCATGCACATCTGAAACTGCGTAACACGGCAGCTAAAAGGTGGATAAGGAGGTAAATTAATTTGTCACCTGTTAAAGATTTCTTACATTTTTTTTTCTGCTTGGCTCGGCGGCTATTTAGAATAATGCCAGTGTGTTTGTGTGCAAAGAGAAAGAAAAGGCAGAATTGTATCAAGTAGCTGATATATTTTCCCTCCACTGGTTCTCTTGGCCACGAACAATAGCCAGCGCTGTTTGTTCTTGCCTACCTGGGGCTTCAGTCTCCAGTGAGTCAGAGCAAGACCCAGCCAGTATCTTTTCTCCACGAACACAGCTCCAGCACAGAGACACTTTGTTCGCAGCTTTTTTAATTAAAGACCCCTGGTCGACACTCTGTGCCAAGTGACCTGAACTGCTCCGAGCCTACATGTGTCCACCGCTATCCCCTCCACCGGGGATAAGTCTCAGTGGATAATTGGAGGGGGAAATGCTATACTGCTATCATGAGATGAGGAAGGATTAGCTACTGAGGACTTCAACTTAAGAGGCGGGGAAAGAGGAATAATGTGATGTTTTCTTCTTTCTACATTCTGCCTATTACCCCTTCTCTGACTCAAGACCAGGTTAAAAGAGAGGGAGGGGACAGCTAAGTGACTTTTTTTTTCTCAATAGTTTCCACCTGCTCCTCATCCCTGCTGAATTAGAGAGTTAGTCCCAAGCAGGTTTCCAAGCTGAGACGACATGGATTGTCCTGAGAGGAGACTGCATGTAGCTTTCCTCCTTTTTCTGCATCTTCTGTCTGTCTGCTGTGTCTCCAATCAAAAAACTACAGGTATATGTATAAATTCAAACCTATTCTGAGTAATATTAAATCAACCTTGCATATGTGCATATTTACAATGCTTTAAAAAGTGGGAGAATCTCTTGTCTTGTGGAGTTTTAGGGGTGTTTATTCTAAGTTTGTAGGTATGTGCACATCTACTTGATTACTGTCATAATCGAGATCATATTTTTTATTTAATCTGCAACTTTTTCTGGTTTGCTCAGTCTCCTGGTGCGTGCTGTCTGATGCCGAGGAGCAAAAGTGCTTGGATTTGGCTGGGAACGCTACAGCCCGAAATGTGAGAGGAACATTGCAATGTGTCCGTGGCCTGAACACCAGGGACTGTATGGATAAAATCAAGGTACATGCATGAAGAAACATGGATGGGAATGCAGAATTATATCATTTTTTAATGATTACTTGAATGGCCAATAACGTAATCAGTTATTGTAGAGGGCAGGTTTTACACTGAAACATTATCTTCAGCACTTCTTTCTCAGGATAATTCTGTTTTACCCCATCTCAGTGTATCAACATCTTCATTAGCTTGTCATATTTTCTTTTTGTGAAATGTCTTTCATTTATCTATGGCTTTTCTAATAGCAGTTCTGTCAGATTCATGCCATTTGAAATAGATTCAACTCCCAAAAGGAATTCACATGCACAAAAAAAATCTTTGTCTCCTGTATATTTTTCTTGACATTTATGACAACCCAGTAGCCCTGAGCCATACACAGAAACAGAAATGTATTTTCTCAGAATGGTACAGCAGACGCAGCCTCCATGTTTGGAGATGACATCTATGCTGCTGGTTTCTGCCATGGGCTGGAACTTGCTGCTGGAGAGTCCCACAACGGTGTAGGTAAGTCACATGTTCACAGCAGGTGATACTGGACCCGCAAGTGTTCCTAAAGAGTAAACAAATGACATGGCTGATGCCCAGATATGTTGTACTTGCAGATAATATGCACACAATATAATAATGCACCAAAATGTGTTGTATTTTATGTTCTTTTCCCTCATTTTCTCACTCTTGATCTGAAAATTGATCCCCATTTGCTTTCTCCCTCTCCCCTCCAGATGGTATCAGCTACTATGTGGTTGCGATGGCCCGTCGGTCCTCATCAGATCTGTCCCTGCTGGAGATGCACGAACGCAGCTCCTGTCACCCAGGAATACGCACCACAGTGGGGTGGACTGTTCCTATAGGCTACCTGGTCAACACGTCCCAAATCAGCGTAGGAGAGCAGTGCAACTTCCCCAAAGGTGAGGTCGAGCGAGACGGAGGGAAAAGGGGGTAAGAGATGGAAGCGTGTAGGTGTGGGATGATGTGGGGAAGGAAGGTATGTGAGAGGTTCGGAGGGAGGAAGGGAGAGAAGCAGTGAAGTGGAACGTAGAGGTGAAGGGAGGAGGGTGGGTTTTTTTCTGTAAATGTGAGCTGGGTAAGGTAGGATGCATGAGTGTGAGAATGTGATGAAGCACACAGGTTTATACTGAAAAGATCAAGATGGATGATAAACATTTGTTAACCAGAATTTTTTTCTAAAATTTATGCTTCGTATATTGCTACATTCTGGCCTGATGTTCCCATGAATTCAAATTATTTCGTATTATTGTTTTTTTTTTTGAAAATAAGGACTTTTTAGGGACTACTTTTTTCTGTAAATGTGAGATAAGGTAAGGTGAGATGTATCAGTGTGGGAATGGGATGATGAACACAGGTATATAATTAAAAGATCAAGATGAGAGATAAACATTTGTTAACCAGGATTTTTTTTTTTTTTACGTTTATTTCACGCCTCTTATATTGTAATCTCCCAAAAATTTTACTTTTACACACTTTTCTCTAAAATATGCTCTTTTTTGTTGTAGAATAATTATATTGTCACCTTTTCAGGTAGTACTCTTTATATGAAACTGCTTAAAGTGGGCAAAATCCCTCTTTGGCTGCACGTAACTTACATCTAAAGTCAGAGCTTATGATGAAAGGTCACAACTGCTTGATTTTAAAAGGCCACAGGCCAAGAATTTAGCAGGCAAAAAAAATCTGAGGATTACTGCCATGCCAGTCAACATTACACGTATAAAATTCAAACTTGTACAGTCTTAGACAAGGCTTTCAAGCCAGTTGGAAGACACAAACATGTATTCTACAGTGACAAATAGACCTAAATTATCTAAGTTTGATATTGAACCACAGTTAAAGCTCTCCTCTAAATAGACATCATAGTTTCATGGAGGTGCAGAGAACCTTGGAAGTGTTCTTCAGTCTCTCCCATTGTTCCGTTTACACTCACTTCTTCTCCCTTTTTGTTGCCAGTGGTGGGAAATTTCTTCGGCTACAGCTGTGTTCCAGGTGTGAAGGACCCCCAGCACGATCCCAGAGGCAACAACCCAAAGAACCTCTGCGAGGCCTGTATTGGAGATGAGAATGACAGACACATCTGTGCCAACAACCACAGAGAGAGGCACTATGGAGAGGCTGGAGCACTGAGGTACAACACTAATATGGGGAATAATAAAGCCCCCAGAGGTGGGATGGTTGGTTTGACTTTTGTTTCTGTGTCCCCTTAACTTTACTTCCATTACAGCCATTTGTTTCCATAAAGAAATAGTTGTATCTAGAGTTGCCTGTTCTGAAAGAATACAACATTGATGATAATAATAATAATAATGAAGTGATGAATGGGTTATAATTCTGGTGAGTCATAAAATATTACATTAACAAACACAAACTCCATTCATTTGGACAGACTAGCTCACAATAAAAGAACACAAACAATTAATAAGTGCGTTTGAGATGGGAATAAAAGATAAAAGAGCTACAGGGGGTGCTTTAACAGTTTGTTAAAATGCAACAATATGCGGAGGAGGGAGTTTACTTATCATCTCCAGAGTGGCAGTGCTACAATAACTCATTCCCAGCTGTGCCGATTCCCTCTTATACTCATATTTTGATCTATTTATAGATTGAACAGATGTTCAAATGTGCCTGATTATTCCTGTGTTTTATGTTTTTCTTCAAGGTGCGTGGCCGAGAACCTCGGCGACGTGGCTTTCGTCAAACACACGACAATCTTTGACAATCTGGATGGTCAGTATTTTAAATATTGTGCACGTTAGACTCTGCAACACTTGTTAAATAGCTGCATCATTTTCTAATTTAAATGATTTACAAAAAGACTGGATCGATTGTGAGCAAAACAGAGTGCTAGTCCCTGTCAGGACACAGGATGTCAGTGTTTCACAATGTATTTTTGTGCTTTACAGTATGTGGAATCCAGAATAGAATGAACAAACTGCACTGAAATTATACAATATATGATTATTTGTGTGATTGTGAGACAGAGAGATAGATGAGGAACAGGAATAAGAGTAAACGTAAGTGTGAGAAACGGTAATGTAAACAGATATCACACAGACAGGACGGACAAACAGAGGTGCAGACGTTTTTTGTCCAGCATTGAAGTGTCCTAATTCTCTGTTTGCTGCATCTGCTCCTCTGCTCTGGGCATCATCCAAAATTAATGGTGATCATTATCGCCGTCACGCAACACAGGCTCAGCTGGTGCAGCTGAGAAGGAGCAGTTTGATGGTGGCTACAAACACTGTAGCTGTTTAACGAAGCGTGCTTTATCATATGGTTCAGAAATGTCCGGAGTCAGGCCAATTAAGAGGGGTCAAGAAAACACAGAAGGTCTGTGCTGCTGTCAGGGGAGAGCGCTGCTTCAAGGTGGTCTACAGTTTTCCCACATAACTGTTTGTTTTGTTAAATAGGGGTTTGCTTCCTTTTTTATGGCTTATGTAGCGACCAAATCTGTCAAAATTTAAGTGGAAACCATTCAGCATCTAAAATCAACACAGTGGTTAATGAGAAATGCATTGTTTGATAAATGTGTCTGCCAAAACACATGAATAAGAGCACAAAACAAGATGCTAGACAACTCCAGCTTTTAGTTGATGCCACAGAAAATAAATACCACATATTTTAATTCATATATAAGTCATCCCTACTGTCAGTCAAATAGACGGTTCTTCTTAAGGATTTTTGAAATGGCTCAGAGAAATGCAGTTTGTTGATTAATTCCATTCTAATGTCTGTCTGCTCAATGTGCAGCTGGTTAGCTTAGCTTAGCATAAACGTTGGAAGCTTGTGCGGAACTGCTTGTTGGCAGGGTGCAGGGACTTCCTCGTGGGACCATCATGAGGCTGTCAGGCATCCGAGCTCCAGGATCTCACTGCAGCTGGCCAAGAACTAGTCCCTCTAAATCCAAGTTAAAAACCACAAATAGTCATTCTGGCACACATTAAACAAACAAGGCATAACATGTTCTTTAGAGGGGTTAGCCAGGCTAGCTCTTTTCTCGTCTCAATGTTTGCTGAGTTAAACTACACCGCTTTATATTTAACAGAAAGTCGTAACACTGGGCAGGATATTAAACCTGTGCATTTATCTCCTTTGTAGCTCCTTTAATTAAATTAATCTTACATGCAACCGCTTCGCTCCTGCACAGGTAAGAACCAGGAGTCCTGGGCCCTGGATCTGGAGCTGGAGGACCTCAAGCTGCTGTGTCCAGATGGAACTGAGGCGGGTCTGGATGAGTATGCGCGGTGCCATCTGGCAGCAGTCCCTGCAAACGCTGTGGTGGTGCGCATGGAGGATAAGTGCCGCGTCTGGAAATACCTGGAACGTTTACAGGTGGGCATGAATTGCATCAACTGTCTGTATATGTTTGTGTGTGTGTGTGTGTGTGTGTGTGTGTGTGTGTGTGTGTGTGTGTGTGTGTGTGTGTGTGTGTGTGTGTGTTTTGCCCCAGACCCATGTGTGTTTATGTCCCTCTCATATCTCTGTGGAGTCTATATTTTTGATCTGTGCGACCCGGTGTGCAGGTACTTGCTCAACTGCCATCCTTCTCCCTTACTGAGTGTGTGGGAGACGCCAGGATGACTGATACGTCCTGTGCTGCTTCCCGGGCTGCACATACGCCACAATCTCAAAGACGCACATGCATACAGAACACGCCAACGCACATCCATGCATGCCCTCATGCATTAAGTGCCGTCACACACTCTTCTCTCTCCTGCAGAATGTGTTTGGCAACGCCACCGAGGGCTTCAGCCTGTTCAGCTCAGCGGGCTACGGCCAATCCGATCTGCTCTTCACTGATGCCACCCACCACCTGCAGAGAGTTCTGGGTAGCTACACCTCTTGGCTGGGCCCCACTTACACCACCATGCTGCAAGCCTTCGAGTGCGAGGGTAAGAGTGATGCCGCGCGCTTATTTGCCCGTCTGCAGAAGTATGTTTGTGTGGATTTGCTGATGAAGAGTGGGTGGCTAAGTGGCTGGAAGAGTGTTTTCTGCTGTGTGTGTGTGTGTGTGTGTGTGTGTGTGTGTGTGTGTGTGTGTGTGTGTGTGTGTAGCCACTGCAGCTGTTCTCATTATTGCACTTTCCCACCAACAGGCTTCTGCTGATGGAAGAGGAGGAAGACATCCAGCGCATCAACTTCCACCCCATCCCGCTGTCTCCATCCTCCAGTTCTGCCTTCCCCTTCCCTGCCATCTGCCTCACTGTCTCTCCGTCTTCTTTCTGCTTTGCTTATAATGTCTGTTTTCTACCAGCATTTCACCACCCATTCTCTATTATTACATCCTCACCCTCCTCCAACCTCGACGTCCTCATATACGCCGGCTAGCAGGGTGGACGATGCTATGAGAGGCTAATCGGCCATTAAAATGCTCCTGAAATTGAGCATGGTTGTTTTAAAAAGGAAGAAGAAGAAATAGGATAGACATAGGTGACAATAGATTAGAAACGAAGTGCAAGTAATTGACAGTCGTTACTGAGGGAAGATTTTGATCAGGATTTTAGTAGAACCCCCTCAAAAACATGAAATATTCCCAGCATAAATTTCCAAAAGTCTTGTAAACTGTTCCTGCCCTGTGCATCGCTTGGGAAATTGCATCCTTCTTGGCTTGTTGCATTAGTCTAAGCTTCGATACCACCCTCTCACCTCCCTCCCACAGGGTCTGTCTCTGGCACTGAACAACTGGGTGCTATTAACGTTGAGCTTAGAAGTCTCAGTTACTGTATGTGTGTGTTTGTGCATGTGTGTGCATGTGTTTTTCCCACAGCCATTATTGCCGTAATTGGCAGTCTGGCATATTATACTGTTTGTGTGAGTGAGGGAGAAAGTGTGTGTCTGTAGGTTTATGTGCCTATGTGTTGATAGGATTGCTGCTTTCCCATGGCTTGTATAGCTCACTTACTTTGGATCACTGCTTTCTCACGTCTGGTATGGTGGACTGGACTGTGCCAGCTCACAGCGTATTGTAACACTATACAGTTTGGAGAAAAAAGGGGGATTGAGGCCTGGGTTTGTCTCCAATGACCCCCGAGTGAGTCTTTGATTATTTTATTCATCTGTGAAACGTATTTGCATCAGCCAGCATGACTCCAAATTCTCAAAAAAACCTTCTCCGTCTCTCTTGCTTTTGAGTGTTTCTGCAATATGTCATTTATACGCTACTAGTAGAGAAATGATAGGAGGTAAGAGTGACTAATAGCAGGAGGATGTTTAAGGTTGGAAGCAGAAATTAGCATATAGTCTTGTGGAAGAATTTGTCGTGAGAGGAGTTTTACTGAGTTTTCAATGAAGAAAAGGTGATTATCCAAAAAAAGGATAATTTATTTGCCTGGCATGTTTAAGAAAGAATTAAAGAATCACAGTAAAAATCACCAGCGCAGTTTATAAGCCTTACTTGACCTACTGAATCATGTACTGTATAATGTATAACAAACCATAAATCTGGGGCTTTTTATGCCACCTCCTTATTATTTTTTTTTTATTATTTTCTTTCACATACTGCACCACTGAGCTCAGCAATAAACTGATAAAGCCGGATGAAGTTCTCCTCTTCAAATTGTGGTTTTGACCTCACCAGACTTACAAACAAAGGAGTGTATTTACAGAATTTTGCAAAGATAGCGGCAGGTTTTTTTTAAATTTTTGCTTTGCCATCTGTGTATTTCTGTTGTACTAATTCAACTCTGGTTTGTACCATTGGTGCTATTTGTTTCTACCATTGTCCGATAGTCTTTAAAAGAGGCTTGATGTAAATACTCCTTGCTGCCTGAATGTGTAGAGCTGCAAACCTTCTTTTATTTTTTTTTCAACCAATTAAATGAATGATGATAAAGGAAATAATCCTCTCTTCCATTGAAGCTGATTTCTAATTATCCTGAAACGGCTACATGATATCTGTGTGGAAATGAATTATGCTCGATATCATCTCTCTTGCTCCATCACACGCCTCTCACTGTCAGCGTTTCTGATTCTGGCACACACTCTGAAATAGTCTTTTTTGCTTCCTCTCAGTCATTTGGGTAAAAGAAGAAAGGAACAGGAGGAGGAACTAGGATGAGAAAAAAGTAGAAAAATGGAGGTCAAACACACAAAGAGCTGCATAGAGAGTCTCAGATGCTCACTCAGGTGGAGAGAAGAACCTCCCAGGTAGACGCAGCATCATCATAGGTGGTCCCCATGCAGAAACAGAGCTCCACTCAGGCTCCACTGAATGCACCTACTGGCACAGCTTCAACCTGATTTACAACATTAATCCTTTAGAGAAAGCCTTTGCTTGTGATGGAAGAGTACCATTTAGCAGTGAGCAGATACTGTAGATTGAACTGCATTGCAGCAGAGTGCAGCACTCGCTCTCAATGCTCGGCTCTCCTGCTGCCCATTTTGCTGTAATGCACAAATAAAAACAACTAACGTAGCCTCAACACAGTCCTCTCAACCTTGAGGTGTGCGTATGAAAAGCAGGAAAGTGTGTCAGCGCCAGTGGAGGAAAAATTATAATTAGCAGTTTAGTAATTTTATTTTCATGTACTTAAATACAAATAATAGAAAAACAGATAAAAAGAAAAAGGAGGTTGATATACTTTACTAAAAAAGCTAATGCACAAACACAATACTTTCAGTATTAAGAAAAACAAACAAGGGGTTAGCATGATCGGTTAGATTTAAGAAAAGAATACTTAAAAATGAAAAGGTACGTGAAAAATAGGCAGTAAAAAATTAAACATTTTTGTAATTTATCACTGTACCTTACTCTGCTGTATTTCCATTGTATGCCACTCAACATTTTAGTTTCCACTTATTTTCTTGTGGCATACTAGGATTTAAAAAACATTTTAAAAAAGCTACTGCTATTTACTTTCGCAAGATTTTTTTTTTTTTACATAAAACACAATTAAAATGTTGAACATATGCAGCAGCAACAATCTACCAATATAATACATGCCACTCTACATAATAAATACTCAATTTTTTATATGCACACTTGAAGTTGTTGATGATACTCTGATGTATTTTCAAGTAAAATACTTAAAGGCTTTTCCTTATAATGGAGTATTTTTATAGCGTACTGTTTCCATTTTTACTTAAATAAAAGATCCCAAGTTCCACCACTGACTAAACTGCAGCTCTTACATCTTTATGCATCAGTAGGAATCACAGATTAACTGAAGTGTATGTGTTGAAATACAGATCAATGAATGCAGAGTTACTTTATTTGCATATAAGAAAAATATAATTGGTTTGCTGGCTACAATTTATATCGTGATGATAAAGACGAGAATTTGGATAGCAGCAATACCGGGTGCAAGTGCAAGTTTGACTGGACAGAATAGAAGTTAGCTGCTAAGCATAATGGATGATAAACAGTGGAGAAGTAAAGTCAAAGGCTAAAAAAAGAAAAGGACAGCAGAGGCATTGTACTTGCGGAAAACATATCTTTATTTTTTATTTTTTTATTTTTTTGGCTGGCTAGCAAAGAGTCTGGCAAAGACAATACTAACGTTGATAGAAAAGAAAGACAGCAACCCAGAAGCGAAGTACAGCTGTTCCACCTTGACTAAACCAGCATGCCAGCAACAAACCCTGAAGGCAGGCGTTTTTTCCCATGTGGTCATGATTAAAAAATGAACTGAGAACAAGGATGAATGAACAAAACTTGAACTTTGTCAATATTGGCAATACATACAGTCAGACTTAAGCCTTGATTATAATCCCTTGCAGATGCACACTGCGGACGATATGGGCATTTAACTCGTGAATATGCTACTTTCTAGCCCTCTTGGAAGATTCCATTCTGTACATGCACAGTAAATCAGAATCTAAGTATTCTGCACATGAACACGACTGCTGAGCTTGTGCGCTGCTGTCCTCGTAGCATAGTTGTCATGTGGATTGTGTGCACTAACACAAATGTGTTTTTGCTGCATGTGGACATCTATAGACTATCGACACGGATTCTGACAGACTTGGGCAGATGACAAAGTAAGGATGATTTACCGTTGGCCGTTTTTGGGAAACATTAGGTCATTGTTTCATTGCATCTACACTCCTGGATGGATGGATGGATGATCTCTATACATAAAGGAGACTACATAAACACATATAAACACAGTTACAGATCAAATCCAAATGTAAGCACTTGCAATTTGTTTAATTATTAAAGTAGATTGACTTTACTTGAACTGACTTCATTAATGTGTCTACTGCACTACTTTGGCATTTCCATTGTCTCCAAGGTATTAAATGTGGTATTCTAATGCGATGTGATACAAATAAGAGACATCCAAAACAACCAGGAGACACTCAGTACTATGAATTGTAAATTAAATAAAATAACAAAGGTAGGCTAGAAAGTCTATTCTGTAACTTAGAGTGGTTCTGTCTTTTATCTTGGTGCAATTATTTGGAGGGGAAAGGTAGGCCAATAGGGGCGGGGTTGTCTAACTTCCTGGATGTGCCTATGATAGGAGATACAGTGCAGAGTTAGGAGTGGTGAGTTTCAGGTAAAGGGAGGTAAATCCTGTCTAAGCTACAGGTGTTTCAAACAAAAAGCAATGTACACTGCAAAAAGAAAAAAAATCTGATTAGCACCAGATTTTGAAAAAATCCCCCCCAAAAAACATGAAAATCTGGCAGCAAAAATGACAGAAACAACACAAAAAAATATTGGAATGCTGTCACACAGAAAAGCTGCACAAATAACAGCAAGTATCTGTACATTTAAAAAAAAAATCTAATTTCAATACAGTCAAAAAAGGAAATTTAATAGTCACACATTCAGATTTTTGATGTGGACATTATTTAGAGTTTTGGTCTGCTTTATTACAGTCAAGATGTAAATTAATATTTTTCTTCTATGATATTACTAGATATTACTTGTAATATAACAAAACAGGAAAAATATGTAAAATAACATTTAAAATGTATTTACCATTTTTCAAGCCTTAATAGGCACAGTTTCCCTTTCAAATAACAGCAAATATCTGTAAAACATAATTTTGAGGACTTATATACTGCAAAAAATTATATATTACTATTAAATGCTGTGAAAGAATTACTATTTCTGAATATTCAGATTTTTCATGTAAGATAAATTCAACCTTTTGTTGGTGATTTTTACAAGACACTATCTGCAAAAAAAGTTTAAAATGGGAAAAACTCAGAAATAACAGCAACCTGTTTACAAAATGACAGCTAAACAAATGCTATATTTGTGTATTTTTGAGGGCAATTTTAATGTGAAGCATTGTAAAAGAATGAATAATAACATATAAAAATACATATTTCTCATGACATTACATACAGTTTTGACCTGTGATTTAATGTCTAGCATGCAAATTTCTACATCAAATTTTGTGATGATGTTTTTCTGTAGTTTAAACAAACAGGAAAAATCTGTAAAACAACAAGAAACTGTTTAAAAGCTCAAGTTAAAGGAACGCTAATTTGTTTTACAGTGTATGCTGAGAACCTCATGATTAAAGATGGATTGTGTGAAGTGAAAGGCCTCCAAGGTTTTGTGCTAAGGGGCCGTCTGCGCTGGTAATAAGATAAGATAAGATACGACTTTATTAATCCCAAAGGAAATTCTTAGAAAAAAGGAGTCTCTTGATTCTTAACCCGTGTTTGATCAGCAGCAGTCCCAGTAGAATAGAGACTGACATCTTTTTGCAGGAGGAGCACTTTTGCAGCTGCATCGTGAAGGAACTCCAACTTAAATAAAGACTCTAGGTGATTCTCCCGCTCTTTCTGGACGACGGCATGCTTGTGAGAAGCTCGTGTGAATCCGTGCAGCCATGTCCTCTTGCTCATCTCGCGTGTTTTGGAGGCGTCTTCATCTGTTCGGGTGACCGTGCGGACGGGAGACGATTTGACCGGAGGTTGGGAGTCGAGAGCGGCGGCGAAGAGGAGGGATGACAGTGATGGAGAGGAGAGGAGGGAGGAGAGTGACAGGTAATCCATCAGAGGCGTTACTGTCATTATTCAATTACCACCCATCCTTAGCACTCCTGATAACCCCAACACACACAACACACACACACACACACACACACAGACTCACACATGCGCGCACGCAGTGGGAAGTTGCACTGGCTTGGCGGATCCTCTTACACAAAGTGGGTTTGTGCTGTGTGGGCAGTGAGGTGAGTCGGGACACGGGCCTTGGCATCGGTTCCTTATATGCTTTTAGTGCAGCAGACCCTTAAATCGCTGCTGCTTCCTGTCTCATGTCCCCATCACCCTCCTCACATCTCTCATCCCTCACTTTTTCTCCCCTGTATCACCCTCTCTCTCTCTCTCTCTCTCTCTCTCAGTTTCCACCGTATCCCCCTCTTCTTCTTCTTCCTCGTCTTCTCTACAGTTCATTCCGTCTCCTGGGCCCGGAGCAGATAAGGAACATGGAGTATGATTAGACGCCAGTGACACCAGGCTTATCGCTCGGCTCCCACAATGCTCCCCAGATCACTTGCACAATAAAAGCCAAGCGTACACACACACACACACACACACACACACACACACACACACACACACACACACACACACACACACACACACACACACATACGTATATATATATATAAATATATACACACGCGACAAGTCTCATGAGACTGGCTATCAATTCCAAATGTGTTTTTGCGCATGTTGCATCCATAATGACGCATGACTCGCGGTGAAAAATGACCAGATTGTTCGCGGCAGCGAGGAGGATGTTTATGCACAGCAAAGTGTGTAGGTGAGACATGTGACATGAGGATGCAGGGGTTTTTGGGTGCAGATTTTTGGATGCTAAACACTAGATGGCGCTGTCCTCCCAGCGGTGCGCCATCCATCTGTCCTGACTTTTTCCAGTATAAGCGATACAAGACCACAGGGAGCTCACTTTACTGAGGCCGCTCTCCTCTCATAACAACTCTGTTTCTGCATCATCTTCTCCTCTGCTTTACCTCCACTGTTCTCTAATTTCCCTCTCGTTTCTTCTCACGCCTTTTCCTTCCTGGTGCCCTCTTGTCTTCTTCACCTCCCTCTTCAGTCCAAGTGTTCTTATTTATTCCTTTATTCATCTCTTTTCCTCTTTCTCCTTTCCTTCTTCTCTGTTCTGTCTCTTTTTCACCTCATGTCCACCTTTCTTCTCTGCTGTCCTCGTCCTTTTTCCTTGTATCCACCTTTCTGCTTTTGTTTCTTCTTCCTCTCCTTCTCATCTCTCTCTCTTGTCCAGTTGTCCTCCTTGTTCTTTTTTATTTATTCTTTTATAATGTCCTCTTATGTCCCGCTCCTTTTCTCCTCTTCTTCTTCTCATCGCCTTTCCTCCTTTTCCACCTCTGTCTTTCCTCTTCTTATTTCTTCTTCCTTGACTTTCTCCTTTCTATCTCATATTTTCCCCTCTTCTGTCCTCTGTATCTTTTTCCCCTCACCTCATGTCCACCTCCACCCTTAACTTACATCCTCCTATTAATTCATAATTTTTTCTCCTCTTCGTTAATCCTTCCACCTCTTCTCTTTTCCTACTTGTTTTCTCTGCTCTTTCCTCCACATTTCTCCTCTCCTCTCCCTTTATTTACCTTCTTCCTCTTCTCAGTTTTGCTCTTTTTCCTATGCATCCCGACTACTCTCACATTTTCTTTTTCTTTCCTCTCCTTGTATCCATCGTTCTTCTCAGCTCTCCTTTCCTTTATGCCAATACTGCTGTCCTAAACCCATGAGCACGTGATACAAAAGGAGGTGCTAAGCTTACTAGATCAAGACACACTATACAACACACATTTGCGCTAAGCAGACACCATTAAGCATCACAGAAGACTTTGTCATGGTGCCCCTTTACATTCTAAACCCGCACAATGCACTTTGCTTGCCAAAAAATAATTGCCCATCTCAAATATTTGCAACTAAAACCAGGACTTTCTGCTATTGATTCTTGTCACCACCATTCTTCTCTACTCTCGTTTTCTTTCCTTGTGTCCTCCCTTCTTCCTCATCGCTCTCTCCAGTCCACTTTATCTCACCATTCTTCTCATTTATCCTGGTGTCTTCTCATGTCTTTTCCTCTTCTTCCTCTGCTCCTAAATCTTGCCTGTCCCTTTTCTTCTCATATTATTTCCTTCCCTCTCCTCTCATGATTTTCTCTCCATGTTCAACTTGACGTTTCTTTCCTTCCTTTTCCCCATCATCTTTCATTTCCTCTTTTCCTTCTCACAGTTACGTTCCTGTCTTCCATCTTTCTTCTCTGCTTCTTTTTTCCTTCCCAGTGTCCTCGGCTCTTCTTCATCTCTCTCTCTTCAGTCCTATTCTTCCCATTTATCCTGGTGTCCTCTCATATTTTCTCATCTTCTCTTATCTCCTCCTACATCTTTTCCTGCATTTTTTCTTTCCCTTCTTTTTCTCCTCAACCCCCTTAGTTCCCTCTTCTCTTTTTCTTATTTCTCTCTTTTTCTCTCTGTGCTGACTTTCCCTTTTCTCTTTGTCCTCCTTCTGTCCTGTCTCTTTATACCCTCACTTCATGTCCTCTTTTTATTTTATCATTTTCTTCTCTTCTTTAATTCATCCACCTCCTCTCTTGCCCTTTACTTTCCTCCTTTTTCCTTCACTACTTTTTCTCCCTTCTTGTCCTGACTATTTTCTCTATGTTTTCTCTTCTGATTTTTATTCTTTCCTCTCTTCATCCCTCTCCTCTCCTTGGATGCACCCTTCTTCTCTGCTCTCCTCTTCCTCATCTCTCTCTCCAGTCCCAGTCTTCTCATTTATCCTAGTGTCCTCTCATATCCTCCCCTCCCTTTTTGCCTCTCCTCTTCTCTCCTCCTACATCTTTCTTACCCCATTTCTTCCCTCTTATTTCCTCTTTTGCTTATTTCTTCTTTTCCTCTCCTTTTTCGCTCTTGATTTTCCTTTTCCTTGTCCCCTTTCCTTGTCTTCTTTTCTCCCTTTTCTGTCCTGAGTCCTTCCTCCCTCACCTGAAGTCCTCTTCCTCCTCTTCTTACTTCATAATTTTTGTCTCCTCTCCTTTAATCCTTCCACCTCCAGTCTTTCCTTCTGTGTTCACTATCTCTTTATTCCTCTCCTTTCCTACCTTTTCCTTTTTCCATGCCCTTTTCTCTCCACTTTTCTCCCCTCTCCTCTCTCCCTCTTCCTCCCCTCCATGGGGCAGTGGCTCTGTTATGTTGTTAGGACATGCTCTCATTAATAACCTACACTCTGAGAGCGTTTGCTAGTGGAGCGTGAATTCGTTCGGGGACGAATAGAGGGTGTTTCACTGTGTGCGTCGGTGTGTCCGCGGCAGTAAAGGAGAGGCAGACAGAACTGAGAGAAAACACAACGGGTGGGTGTGATGCACAAAAAGCATGTTGTTTCCTCGCAGTTGCTTAATGACGCCGGATCAGCTTGTGGTCTGCTGCTCCAATATGTTTCATGTGCGCGTTCTGTGGGCGGGCGTGTGGACCAGACGTCCTTGAATCTGACCCTGTGAGGGGGAACCTCGCCTATGGGCATCCCATGGCCCACTGCTCATTACCGCTACTGCCGCACACACTTATCCACACATGAACACACGCCACAAAGTGATCATCTCACGTACCACCTACCAGCAACAAGTAGATTGCAGGTGCAGTCCTCCAAATGTGTGTGTGTCCGTGTCTATAACGTAAAAGAGTAATCTGTGACCGGCCCTGTTCGAGCCTCATTAGGAACAAGGGTTATTTTAAGTGTCACTGTTAAACGTGAAAGTTAAGGTAATGGCTGCAGCCAGGCAATTAGCAGTGACAGCAGAAGTTAAGGGAAGTTAGGGAGTGAATGTAAGTCAACGCAGGTATAACAAGGGGATGTGTGTAGGTGTGTGCGAGTGTGTGTTGCAAGTATGCCCCCTCTGTGTGTTCGCTGTGCTCCATAACGAGCCGACAGGTGTATGAGGCAGCAGGCTGGACACTGACTGATGCAGCGCTAATGCTCACACGCTCACTTTTCTGTCTCACACACACACACACACACACACACACACACACACACACACACACACACACACACACACACACACACACAGCAGTAATGTATTGTACAATAAGTGTTGTCTAACCTCAGCAGTACACTGAGCTTTGGCCGAGAGGCAAAAACAGAGAGGAGGAGGAGGAGGCGGAGGATGAGAGAGGGTGATTAAATAGTCTAGTTAGTCCACAGAGTGGTTGAGAACATTAAGAGCTGGGCCATTCATCAGTATAACACACACACACACACACACACACACACACACACACACACACAATATACATGCACGCACTCATATTGATTGTGCAAGTTAAAAATGTCTCTGCTTGGCAAGCCGGTGGATTCTCACAGGATAACAAATACGCACACATATATTCCCAAAAAATCCCCACATGTACCGTACGTCCGCACACACACACACACACACACACACACACACACACACACACACACACACACACACACACACACACACACACACTTTCTCTCAAACAGATTAATTTTCCATCACTTACCCCTCCTGTCATAAGTGTGAGCCCCGGCTCATTAAAACTCTTGAAACTCCCTCCCACACCTCCCCACCGGTCTCGCTTCCCCGTGAATGGACAGGGCTCCTTACTGCTACGGAGGTGGCGGATATATAGTGAGGAGAAAAAAGAAGAAAAACAAGAAGGGAGAGAGATGGGGAGGATGGAGAGGTAAAGCAGGTGGGCTGTCAAACAAGAGAAGTGGAGGAAAGGGAAGGAGGAAGAAGAAAAAAGAAAAGCAGGTGGATTGTCAGAGAATAAACAGACAAAACGAGGAAGGAGGAGGGAGGATTTCGAACAAATAGGATGAAGAATGAGCAGACGGGGTGGGAAAGGACATACAGTCCGGAAAAAGGGAGGATAAGCTGGTGGGATGTTAACTAAGAAGGACACAGAAATAGAAAAGGAGGAATTAGGAGGGCGAAAGCACACAAATTAGAAGCAAAATAGGGAGGCATGTCAAGTTAAAGAGGAGACGAGGAAAGTGAGAGAAGATCTAGAGGACAAGATGGCGAGTATGGATAAAGAAATGATGCATAGGGAGCAAAATGTGGCATTTAGTTGGTGATTAGTAAAGGAGAGGAGGGAAGGACATGATGAGGAATCACAAAGGGAGGAGCAGAGGAGCAATATCTCCTTCTGCTCTCAGTAATTCCCAAATATGAACTCCCTTGTTATCACTGTTTAGTTTTAATCTTCAGCCTAACAGTCTTTTTCATTATCAGGATAATGCCAGTTATTACCTCTTCATTGCCAGGGATATTATGATGGATGTGTTCCAATCAGCTCCAGCATTAATACGATCAGTGCAGACATTAGCACAATCAGTCAGCAACGCCGCTGATAATAACTCATGATTGTTGTGATTTAGTCCCGACGCAACGACAGCTGGAGCTGCGTTTAAGGACCATTAGTTACACGGAGAGACGGAGGGAGCGGCGGGGAAGGCAGGAGTTCCTCAGGAAGCAGAGAAAAGGGCGAGAAGAGGACATGACCGAAGATGGAAAATGGGGGCAAACGTGAAAATGAGAAGGAAAATGGCGACAGACGCTGGAAACTCATTTACTCTGCATTCACAAGCATGTTTGGATTCAATTTCTGCAGTTTGTCGCTTTAATGTGGTTCATTCGGGTGAGAATAATGAGATCCAAACTCACCAAATAAACACAAGAAGAAGAAACGTGAAAAGAGAGAGGAAAAGATGTGAACTTTGTTTTAAGGTGAGACAAATCATCAAATTTGACCACTGGACCGTGTGCAGTCGGTGTTCATGTGTTCAGCTCAGCTTCTGACTTTCTTCAAACTTCTCTTATTTATCCACTACTTTCTCATTTTTTTTCTCCCCTCCTCGCTGCATGTTTAGGAAGTAGATTCCAAAAGCCCCAGGATAAGAGTACATTTTTGCTAAAAGTCGAAACCGTTTGACACGTCTTTGCCTCAGTTAATGCCACACTCGCAGTTCTCAACTTTTTCATTGCTTTTGTAGACATGCATGCCACCTCTAGCTTCCTGGTGCAGAGCTGCATCACTCTTTTTGGGTCCGTTTTTTTCCTCTCACTTTCTCTCTCTGTCTTTTGAATAAATTTGAAATGTTTCATCTTTCAACCTCTCCACTTGTGAGGCGATGCACAGAAAATGAACAGGGCTGAACTTCACATTATTGCTCCAAAACAACTCCCATAGATGTTCAGCTGGGTGACGGCGGTTGCATGTGATTAATGCAATTTCCAAACTCATCCAGCCATTCAGTGACCTTCCAAGCCATGTCTGGAACCATCTACTGCACATTTATGATACATCTCCATTGATTTATTCAAGTTTTTCCTTCACCTTACGACCCCTATGTACATTCGATACCTGTTCATGGAAGGTGTAGAATTTTTCTTCATGTCTTCTTCCCTGATGTGAGCACTGAAAAATGCAAATTATAGTTTTTAAAAAAAAAAAGTCCTTCATGCTTTGCTTAAGTTGCAGGATCCTGTATTTGTTTTGCCTGAATCTCTAAACCTGCAGAATGGCAGCTTAGCAAAGCAGTTCAATAAAGCTCAACTATTTCTGATTCCCGTTTACAAGCCCTGCTTCGCTTATAATTGGCCAGTTTGAGCATAAAGGGAGCAAAAATAAAATGCAAAGAAAGTGAACTTTTAAAGTGCGGTGTAAAACAAAGAACTTTTACTGCACCTGTGCCCCTTAGATAATCTCTGCTAAATTGGTTAGCAGAAAAACGACAGCAGACTTTGTTTTTGTGCCAAGCCAATCTATCACGTCTCTGCATCTAAACAGTGTGCGCAAGAAGAAAAGTGTAACTCAGCAAGGGCGAAAAACCCCAAAAGAAGTGCACCCAAAAACGCTCCCCTATAGCACTGCAGCTCCCCAACGGTGGGATACTACACAGGAGCCTCTCTGTTTGGAACGTGGGTCGCATGTGAGAAATGGAGCAGAATGAAGAACAGGGTAGAAGCTATCTCACACAACCGGCATTAATATTACATCAGACCACATCACCGAAGGACCAGATCAGTGTTGCTCGCGCTCACACTTGCCGACGTCTATTACACAGTAAGTGGAACACTCCTTATGAATATTACACACCTCTCTGTGTTAAAAGCTTTCCGTCTGCGTGACATCGCTGGCAAGCTGCTCCACAGCTGTCAAAGTGTTGGGGAGTGAGCGAGTGTGCTGGAGGTACGTAGTGTAACCACTGCGAGGTGTGTGTCTGCGTGTGTGTTTGTACAAGACGATGGAAAAGGAGGTGGTTTCTGGGTGTATTGTGTCATCGTCAAACAGCTGGGAGGGGCAGTGTGACCAGAGAGGCCTTCAGAGGGACAGTATCCTGCTGGGTGTGTGTGTGTGTGTGTGTGTGTGTGTGTGTGTGTGTGTGTGTGTGTGTGTGTGTGTGCTAAAGAGAAACAGAACACATTTTTGCATGTTTATGAATATCTCTCATGAATTACATGAAAATGAAAAAAACATGTGTGATTACTAAGTCATTGGTTTGCCCCATATAGATGATTTCCAAGCATACCTGCTGTATGCTGAGCAGCAGTGGCCCACATGTGCATGATTATGTTTTTATGTCAAAAATGTGTTTCCTTCTTAGTTTTTGGAAGATAATTTCAATTCTGGCCTGACTGTTATCTCAGGCAATTTTTTATTTTTTTTGCAGACAAGTCATGGGAGACAGTCAGCGTGAATGGTTAGCATGAAGAACACAGGATTTAAAGGAACAGTTCCAGTTTTTAGTATGCATTTTTGGCTTCTTTGTCAAGAGTTATAACGAGTCAGATACATCTCTGAAGCTACTACCAGCTAATTTAGATTAGCAGAAAGACTCAGGCTAAAGCTAGTCTCACTCCAAATGTTACAAAATCCTCCTAACATGATCTTTTAGTCAATACGATAAGACAAAGTAAGATAACGTAAGATAAGATAAGCTTTACGGATTCCAGCTAGATTCAAATGAAACATGGAAGAAGCAAGACAAGAATTACAAAAAGTGCTAAAAATAAAGACGTAATAAAGACTAAGTTCCACATGTTCAGATGTGGTATAATGAATATACACATAGATATGTGTAGAAATGGCCTGATAATTAGCACTTTAATGTATGCTACACAACCAGTGGAGATTCCAGGACGTTGCTTCTCCAGCCAAGACCCAGTTGGACCCTTGACACCCCCTAAAATAGCTTTTTTTTCCTTTTACACTTCGGTTCTTGTACAAATTAAACAAGCATGATATAACACGCTAATTAGTGAGGTGGAGAGGTGCTAGTGGGCTGTTTTTGTTAACTTTGGACAGAACCAAGATTTATTATAAGTGTGAATGTTGTAGGGAAAACAAATGACACAAAAACAGCTTGATTGGAGAAATATGATAGAGTTGCTGGAGAACCTTTGTCATTTTGGTTAAAAGAAACCAAAGTTGACTGTAGAGTAAAATCTGTACTTTCTAGGGTGTTTGTGTCGGGCCAATACTGATGTTACAGCCACTTTTTGGTGTTGATTGGAAATTATATTCTCACAGTTTGCTAGTTTGTTGAAGGGACGAGAGTCTTTTCTTCTTCTTTATGCACTGATGTCAAATACTTTGCATGCAGAACGGGGCATCGATGCAGTCTTTGAGCTCACGTTAGACCTCATATTAGACTTGTGAGAACTGAGAATGAATTAGCCAAATGGTAGCAACAGATAACAGCAGCTGGATTTAGACAGTAAAGGAGTGAAGCACTGTTGAGGTGGAACAGAAAAAGAAGAATTGTCTGAGACAAAAAGTATGATTATTAGTAATCAAAGAAAATGATAATTGATACTTATAACCAGGAAACATTTTCAGCTCAAAAGAAAAATGCTGCTGTTAGAATTTAAAATAATACAATTCCACACTCACATTTTTCCTTCACTGTCAATCTGTTATTAGTCATTGCATGAATCAGATAGTGCAGTGGGTAGAATATTGCTAAAATCTGCTGCATCAGGGACAAAATAGCACCTTTTAAAAAACATTTTCCTGTTAAATTGATCCCAGAATCATTATTTGCCTCATTCAAGTGATTGGCTATCACTTTCAGTCCCACATGCTTGCAGTGAAATTGGTTAAAACGCTTTTAGCTTTTCTGCTGCACACAGTTTTGCAGCAAACTGTTGGGATTTCTGGAGGCTCAGGAAGTAAGACAGACTATTCCAAAAATCAAGCAAAACGGTTTATTAACAGACTTTCAAGAAACAGAACTACAAACATGGCCGGAAGACTACAACCGGAAACTCTCGGACTAAATCTGAACAAAGGCCTGACTGAGCTCTAGAGGACTCCAAGGGGTAGAGAGGACTCATTACTCTAAACAACAAACTCAGACTCACGGTAGGTATTACCTAGGCAAGAAAGACATCAACAAAGAAATGTTAGAGAACGCTCACCACTAAACTCGAAATCTAAACCTGGAACTAGAGAAACGGAATACCAGGAAATTCTACATAGTCTACGCAAATACAAAATACTAATTAGCGAAACAACTACAGGAACTCGAATCAAACTGAACAACTAGAAACAAACTGATGCTCCAACTGGGGATCTTAGCTGTGGCTGAGGTCTTGGTCGTGGATAGGGGAAGACGGAACCCAGGAACCCAGGGTGTGTGGTTGGTGAGACTGCAGCGACGAGGAGATATGGATGGACGTCAGAGAGAGAGTTTTCTGTTCAGGTGAGTTGATCCTAGATGGTGGGCTGTGGAACGGAGGACACGACTCTGCAGAGGACTGGAGATGACCAACGTTGGAACCAGGCAGAACAAAAACAGGAGCAGGTGGATCCAGTGCTGGAACAGAGGGAGAAGACAACCAAGATGGCCAGAGATTCGAGTAAGTTCTGAGGCTGGAGTGACTTGCAACGAGCTGATTACTGGCTGGCATCATGATCCGGCACTGAGAGGTGAGTGGCGTCAGGTTATACCGCTGTGAGAGTGGAGTCTGATTGGCTGCTCTCCACCCGCTCCTGCTAGATGATGATTACAGATTGAAGACACCTGCCGCTGCAGTCTCAACCGCACACACCTGGAGAGAGAGAAAGGGGAGGAGGCACTATCTGGGCCCAGCAGCCACAGGCCTGACACAAACATTGAAGCTCGGTGCAGCTGTATCTGTTAATCAATTTAAATCCATGATCACAGACTGCACTGCTTCGGACTGTTCCTTTCCTTGTTGTCTTGTCGATTGTTGCCTTTTATTCTGTTGACTGTACTCCTGACATCTTTGAAAATGTGGGTCTGTTCTCAATGATTCTTCCAGTTTTGTTTGTTTTTGAAAAAGGTTGAATGAATTCATTCTTAAAATAATTAACTTTAACAGGAATCAGTAAAAAAAAAAACTAGCCAGGCCTGTAATTGGTTAGCCCCTACTTTCTTCTTACAGTCACTTGAGGACTTTGTCACACACATGAGCCACTTTCGCATAAACAGCTTATACTATGCAGTCCTGCAGTCTCACACATACACACACACACACACACACACACACACACACACACACACACACACACACACACACACACACACACACACACACACACACACACATTTGGCTACAACTCCAACCGCTTTTACCCTTAAAATCAGCTTTTCACTAATGAGGTCTCGCTCACGGTCCTCACAGGTGACTAATCCAAGTCTTCTATTCTTGCAGGGTCCCAGCGTCTGCACATGCTAATAAAAAAAAACAAAAAAACGCTCACTTTATTCACACACACTCTGCTCCTCACCTCTCCTTGGCACCTCTCCTCTGAGGCCTCTGAAGGCAGCTGGCTGAGAGAGCAGGTCTCTGCTCTATTAAAACCAGACCTCATCTCATCTGCCATCTATTCCACTGTAAATACACTCTGCATGTTCACACTGCGCTCTGCTCTCCTTGAGTGCTTCGACCCGCCGTCCTCTCTGCACCGGCAGCAAAGCATACATTAGGTTCTTCAAGGCTGAGTATCCTTGAACCATTATAGAGTGCCATTTTAGTGCTTCCTGTGCATATATCCAACAGCTCTGGCCACTGAATGAGAAAGTGGACATAAAGGACTTTTTCTGCTCTTTATTAACCCAAGGGTGTACTTTATGAACACAAAAGAATCTAATTTACTGTTGAATTGAGTTTCATGACAAAATAGTGGCAAATTTGAATTGTAAAATTAAAACGCGATGGCACTGATTCTTTCTGTGCTGATAGATTTGCAGCAACAGACAAGAAAATAGTCCCCGGAATAGTGTTTTGCAGATTCAATAGATGCCTTTTCATGGATCCTTAAGCTCCATTAGCATTTGTAAATAAAATCCATTTAGTGAAATGTACATCCCAATAAAAGGATGTCTCACTTTCACTGTGACATTGTAGAAGGAATATAAGGAAGTCTAATTCTTTTCATTAAGGGGAATGTTACAGTGCATTCCACAGATTTTATGTTATCTGCAGAATAAACAAGGATTAAAGCATTTTCAAAGGAAGTCGGGCTTGGGGAAACGTGTATGCTTTTCATCACAGCATGAGTCCATAAGGTGCAATAGTATTCACACATTCATGCAACATGGTAAAGACGTGATGAGAAGAAAAACAGAACACTTCTGTGTTGACCACGGAATTACAAGCATCAATTAAACACTGAAAAGTAATAAACATAAAACAGAAAGCACTCAGAGAGCATGTACCTGCACTACTACTGCAAAGTCCGGTTCTCCAAATGGGTCTAGAACTGCACCAGATACTGTCGGTAACCCTCATCGGATATAGGCATGAGAAGCAAAAGAAAGGAAGAAAAAAAGGATCTGTACAAAATAATATCACTTGTTGGTTGCCCAGTCTCATTTGCTACCTGACACACAAACAAAAAGCCCCTCTAAAATTAATTGGATTTGTTCATTCATTTAATTGTTCATTTGTATTTTCTGCAAATGTTATTTCCCATAATTGAGGTCCACTTTGCCAAGGATAAAATTCCAGTAGGGGAATACGGAATCATTTCCATATTGATTTATTCATTGTCGGCTTAAATGTTTTTCAATTGTAAGTTTACTGATCCTGAGAAGTACTAAATTTACTCTACATTTTTGGCCAGGCTAGGAATTGTAATGTCAGCATGGCTTTAATATCTCAAATATCTCAAAAACAACCTTGGTAGATTCTCAAAAATATGATGAATCGTGCAAGTGTTTTAAATCAAATTACAGTACAGGCATTATTTGTTGGCTAGAACAGCATATTTTTTATTGCTTTCTAAACAGAAAACTTTACAATTTAACTGCTTAAACCCTACAGGCTGTTTTTAAAAAGTTGTATGTGAAAACGAAAAAAAAAAAACTCCAAGTACAGTCAGTATCATTTGCAAAACCGTACGGCCAACATTACCAGCCTTGGGTTCTATGGATAAGAAAGACTTGGGAGAAGTTTGAAAAAAAAAAAAATCCTTGTCAGCATCTCTATGTGTGATGGAAAAAATTCCAGTTTAACTCCCATACAATCAAAACTGTTAAAATGGCCTTTTAAAAGTAAACACTGATGTTTTTGAAGCTGTTTTGAAGGTTCTCAGTCGCCACTTTACCAAATATGATGCAACATAAATTAATCCAATCGAATGCTGTACACATTTTACTCATAGTCATGCCAGGAAGCGTCGTCGTTGAAAATGTCTTTGCTGCAGCCTTCAAAAATGGATAAAAGTTGTGGTTTTATAATCATAGAAACCTCCGCAGTGGAAGGTTTAAATACATTCGTTTTACAATCCAACACTGCTATGATTAAGGTTTGGTTTAAGAGAGTAAGTAAAGCAACTTGGTTAGGTTTAAAGAAAGTTCATAGTTTGGTAACATTACAACTTTTTTCAGGTTAGTGGAACGTCACTGATTAGATACCAGTCAAGGAACAAGCATGGTTAAAGGAAACCACCACTGATTGTCAGTCAAGGAAACAAACAGTGGTTTCGTGTGTTCAAATCTGACATTTGGTGTAAAAACATCACACTACTTCCTCCTTTGCTCATGATACATGAGACATATAATTATGATGGCCACTGGAGAGCTCTGTACACTATTATTTAGGCTGAGGAATGCAACTCCTTCAAGCTGAAACCTCTCAGCTCCCAGAATAAAACAAGTCAGAGGACATGACCTTATCTACAGTATTACTACTGATAAACTACTACCGTTATACTAATAAACCAACTAATAAAATTTAGAAGTTGAAAATATTGTTATAGTGCATTCATTAATAGTAAAAATAAAGTGTGAACCTGAGGTAATATAAGGTATTGAACATCACAATATACAACAGAAGTCAGTACACCTCTGTACAAAATGACTTCAGTACAAAAGGATTCAAAACTGCGTTGTTATTCTTATAACTGCATTATTTTTGAAATTCAGAGCAAATAATACTTTTAGGAACAATCAAAAACAAATATTTTAGAAGGGCTATACTGAAAATACAGGCCACTAAGTAACAATTTAATGTAACTAAAGTGAATACACCTGTGATCACTGAAACCAAGCTGAGTACACCTGTGCTTCAACTAACTGCCAGAACGTGGTTTTAGAACATGGTTTTAAAAAGACCTGTTAACTTTCTGAAATTTCACACGCATGTGCTGAGTCTGTCTTTATGTCTCCATTGTGGCTTCACATGGAAAGAGTCACAGTACCATTAGATTAGCACTTCAGTGGTCATCCTATTGAAATAATGCTGTAGACAGTACAATACTTACACAATCTGACTGTGAAAAACAGATGGGCATGTGCTTCAGATTAAGCACAGGGATTAATGACGGGAATGTGAGTTTGTGTGACAGTGTATACAGTACAAACGACACAACTGTAGTGAATGCATGGTCCTGACAGTGAAGCACAGTGATGAGAGCCTGACAATGTGGAGCTTCATGACTGCCAAAGCTGTCGGGGAGATGACATTGATAGATAGCACCATGAATGCCCGTAGATTTCCCAACATATTAAAGGCAAAGCCATTATGATTCTGTCTGCAGAAGATGAGCAGAAGAAGAATATTTCAA
Source organism: Amphiprion ocellaris (assembly GCF_022539595.1). Lineage (NCBI taxonomy): Eukaryota > Metazoa > Chordata > Actinopteri > Pomacentridae > Amphiprion > Amphiprion ocellaris. The sequence continues at coordinate 9,688,431 of NC_072785.1, forward strand.
CATGATAACAATCCAAAGCACAGTGAAAAATCACAAGAGGTTCTAAAGAAGAACAAAGTGAAAACTTCGACTTAGGCTAGTATGGTACCTGATGTTAATCAAACAGAATTAAGCTTTTTGGAAGAATGGCAGATCATCTGTCCAGAAATTCTGGGAACACTGTTATCCTCCATGATGAGAACGATTCAGCGTGTCATCAAAAACAAAGGCATACGAAGAACTGAAAAAAGTAAAGATTTGAAACTCAGTACTAAAGGTTTGCTAACTTTTGTTGCATTGACTTCCTGCTCTGGTGACTGCATGTTTAATATCGTACACCTAAGTTGTGAGTTAATAATGTTACACGAGCGTGAATAACCTATTATTTACTATTATTATTATTTAATATTATTATTACTCCATTATTAAATTCAGAAGTAATGCAATTACTGTACAGTAATATATTTTGAATCAGTTGACATTTAACCAATATTTTACTCACCTCCGTGTATACTGTATTTAATAAGTGTTTGTACATATTTCCGTTCAGGAAAACATCACACAGGCACATCACATTTAGATCATTAGTGGTCAAAAACAAACAGGAGCTACAAGCAGCTTTTCTGAACATCTGTTAACTGCTATTTGCTAATAAGAGGTTCCCAGTGGTTGGAGGGACTCGTTTTACAAACAGGTGTTCCCAGGAGGGAAAGGGGCCGGTTATTTATTTAAGAACAGTGTTAGCTTAGCTGAACGAAGAGAGAAAAGAACACACTCCATTTCAAAATGAATAAAAGGAAAGACTTTGAGTCCCGGCACACTGTGCGATTAACATTTTAAAATGCTATTATTTAATAGAAATGTCATACTTTGGGAAGAGTCGGCTCCTGTGTCCTTGAACAGCAGTAAAACAGGTTGAATATCTGTTTTACTGTTTTGTATATATCTGTCTGATTTTTAATAAATTCACTCGCATGAGTTCATATTAAAATGAAACACACGTTTTGTCCATAGCAGGATAATCAATATAAATTTTCACTTAAATGGTGGTATCAGACAGTTTCTCCTTAATCTTCTCTATCAGCTGAACAAATTACAACATCATATTGAACCGAAGGAGAGAGTGCTCGAGTGAGGTTGAGACTAATCTTATTTTACTAGGAGACATAAATCCCTGAGGTCTCTAGATGCTCCTGGACTCATTCCCTGCAGTTTTAAAGGTTAAGAGCCCCCTATAAATAAGCAGGGCACCACATTAAGTTTCTGATCAAGATGAGGATACATGAGACCCCTGAGCACCGTTGGAGGGTGTCATGTTGCATAAATTCCCTGACTGAATTGTCAGCAATTACTCCCTAATTAGTCTGTGGAGACAGAAAGAGGCGTGATGAGGGTGAACCATTTCTGTCAGTTTTAACATGGCAGTGTCGTCGTGATGCTGCGAGGTGCAACCTACTTGTGTCAAAGAGTGAACCGTTTGTGTGAATGCATGCAAACAACACAAAACAGGTAGCAGCTGCAGAGTTTTGCTTTCGTAAAGCAACTCTGTGTAGAATTTTTGTGTGATTGTATCTTTTAAATGATTCTGTTTGTGATTGAAGAAACGAAAAAGTACAGTAACAAGTGCTGCATTCATCTTAGTGTCATCTGGTCACATTCATCGGTGTGGGAAATGAGGGGTGTGCTGTATTCTACAACAATTGGGCGTTATTTTTATATTTTAGGCCATCCTTCCTATTGTTTCTGATGACATTTTACCAGTCAACCTCATTGCAAGAGATCTGGAAATATACTCATAATGGAGTCCCAACTGGGCAATTTGGTTGTAAACAATTCATTTTATTTTTGGGCGAAGTTGAAAGCAAGCTAAAAAAAAAAAACAACCATAGTTTAAAATGCCCCAGTGGTCATTGATTTAACCCCCCCCGCCCCAAGCTCATATTTGCATATCAAAGTTACACATTTGTACATTGGTTTCCATGGATATCATCCCTTTTTACCTCAAAATGTCTTAGATGGGTCATTCCACCTCAATAAATCAAATTTTTTCAAAAAGTTCACACCTGATCATCTCATATTTGTCAGAATTTTTTGCTGTGCATACATATTTCATGAGGTAAAACGTGTAAAATTTTTTGATCACAAGTTTTGTAACTTTTTGAGTTGAAATTTTTTGCATTGTTTTCTTCATGTTAATCTGTGGAGCAATATTTGCCATAATTTGAGACATAATGCAGCTACAATTCTGAAATTTTGCATGCTCATCGATATGTACATATGATCTTCAAAGGCACAACTCTGATTTGATAAGATAATACAAACCAATACTATAATGGTGTAAATTTGGTTTGGTTTACTTTAAAATAAAATAAAAATAAAATAAAATAAAAAAATCTGTCAAAGTGAAGATGGTAAGGCGTGGGACATTTGACTCAGACGTCACTCTAAACTGTAATTTTTAAGGTGGAAATGCTTCGCCATGGTGTTAACTGTGTTTTTTGGTCATGACGTGTCTTGTAGCTCATTATATAATTATTATACAATTATGAATTATATAATATCAACAAGTTAAAAAATTTTATTTTCACAGAAAGGGGGTCTTTAAAAGAAATCAGCATCAATGGCCATTGGTGTCAAGGCCAGTTTTTCTGCAGACTACAGTTTTAATCTGTAAACATCCACCCGGAACCCACAACAAGTGTCACAGTTTTTCTATGCAAGTCGACATTTCAGGGAGGTTAACTTTCTGTTTCACCTCCAAGTAAACAGGCTTTTTGTTTTCCCAGCCTGTGTGAGTGCCTTTGTTGACCTGTTGGATGCTGCCACATGCCCATGTCTCAGTAATTACCTTAGTGAGTAAAATGTTTTGATAAGGACAGGTCGGACTAAAAAAACCACAATATAAAAACCCACGTTAGAGGAAAAAAGGTGCAAGGACAGAAGAAGGATGTCATTGTGTTCATCAGTTAATACCTGATAATATTGCACCACATGACACTCCACTGAAATGTTATGCCTTTGTGCTTTTTTTCTTTTTGGAATTTTCATATTAGCCTTTAATTTTTTCATATCTTCGCCTGGAACTCTCCAAAACATTGCTTTGGGCGGCGATTTAATTCAGACGCCAGCTCAGAAAACAAATACGTTTTACAGATTAAAAGTAAAATACTTGATAATATTCCACCAAATGATCTTGCGCTGAAATGTTACGCCTTTGTACTTTTTTATTCCATTTTTGAATTTTCACATTAACCTTTAATTTTAAATATTTTGCCTGGAACACTCCAAAATATTGCTTTGAGCGGTGACTTAATTCAGATTTTAGCTGCGAAAACAAACGCATTTTACAGATTAATTTAGTTCAGATTTGCATTCTTTTATTAATCTGTGTGCAGATTCACTTGACTCAGAAAACACACAAACTCTCCCTGCAGCTCGTTAACACACACGCACACACACACACACACACACACACACACACACACTAGATAGCACTCCTCTACGTTTCCTCCCTGGTGGCGCTATCAGAAGGGTGAATCTGTATCTGTTCCCCGCAGCGCTACATGAGCTCCATCTCCTGCATTGACTGGCCTGCAACATGGAACACACACTGAAGCCTTTACCCTTCCAGACAGTTAGCATCGGTCAGACGGAAAATCCATATGAAGAAGAGAGAGAGAAAACATGCCTTTAAACGCACTGTGGGCCATTTGCTCTGCGAGGAATCCACACAGCAGACACACTCGGAGGGATGATGATTATTATTACTCCTCTCCTTGTGGAGGTTTGGCTTGACCTTCTTTGTCCGTCCCCCAGCGTGCTGCTGCTGCTGCTGGGGCTGCTGGGTTGAACTAGCCAGAGGGCAAGCAGGGCCCAGTGAGGCCTCCGTGATGGATGGACCACACTTATTTATGGAGGGAAAACTCAGCTGCGTTTGGTTTGTTGTATGAGTGTGTGTGTGTGTGTGTGTGTGTGTGTGTGTGTGTGCAGGGCTAAGAAACAGGTAAAAGAGTGCGTGAGGGGAAGTGGGTCAACGATTTTGAAGTCTGCTCTAACCTTGACCTTGCTTCAGGGCAAAATATGGCCAAACCGTGTGTGTGTGTGCATGCATGCATGTGTGTGAATGAGCATAGCTGACAGGGTTTTAAAGGCCAGAGGATAGTCTAACCTTGGCAGAGAATGGGTTGGACACCAGCCAGCCTCATCCTCACCTTAATCCCCGTGCCTCATATATCCTTCACCAAACCCTGTAGAGACGATGGCATATTTCACTTTATGACCTGATCATATTTCTGATAAATCTTCACCATTACACCCCAAAAGAGCTCAGTGAATATCGCTGCGATGGGTGCTCACAGCTGGTTAGTGGGCAGCATCGCCCCCTTGCACCTGCTGAGGGCACTATTGAGCTTCTGTACCGTTTTGCTGCTATCTCCAGTCATCAACAGTCAGATATAGGCAGTAACAACCACAGAACTACCGTGCAGCCCCCTCATACCAGGTTACTGCACCCCCAGCAAACCAGCCCTCCCACCCCTGGAGCTCTGATGGATGTGCTTGCCTGCAAAACTACTTATGAAACACTTAACAATAATAATGTTGTTATTTCTCATTCACTATTCCACAGAGCTTCCATTTAGTCTCTGTAGCTGCAGCAGAAGGTAAATGACGAAAACCCACACTTGTCACAAAATGTCATATAACTAATACAGATGTGGAAATCATGCAAAACAATGGCCGCATCCATATTCCAATGGCAGCTGCGGGTGCCACTGGTGCAATGTAAACACTGGCATTGCTGAATGATTATATATGGAGAGAAGAGAATGGATGAAAACGAGAGGCATAAACACTGGAAAGAGCAGGCAACAGCTGAAGGGCAAAATACCAAATATAATGTGTGAATTATCTTTTTTTGTTTCTTCTTTGATCCCTCCAAATGGGCCGGATCCATACTTATACTTCGCGTTTTTATTTTCTATCTCAGCTTTCTGTGTATTAATCAGGATGCGCAACATTAAAAATTAATAATTTTCTGGGTTAAGATGAAGAAAAAGCTTGCTTTACCTCACCAGTAACCACTGTATCTGTTTCCATCTTATCCAGCTGGGTATTTTGATCCCAACTACACTGAATGAGCTTATCTTATTATTCAAAATTATTCTGTATTAGTGAGTATCAGAAGAATGTTTTGTCTGGTGCAATTATATAGATCCGCCCTGGCAGTGGGCACATATGCATTATTAATATCGCTATATTACAGTGTTCTGCTGGGGTAATCAGCAAAGTTCTGCCGCAGAGAAGAAATCAGATCTGACAAATATCTTGTTTGTCACTGAGGCAAGTTCTCAACACCGACTAATAAAAGATGGAGGCAGAGCCGGAGAGGCAGGCTTTCTTTCCAAACAGGCAATTTTCCTTTTGCCTTAACCCTTCCCCTGACCCTACCTCTAACCTCCACCCTGTCCAATACCATGGACAAAGAGCACATATTTCATGTGTTCAATCATTGTCGCTGACGTTATGGCCATTGGCTGTGCTGTCAGGCGTGACTATATACTGGCTAACCCTCAGGTCCCCGCAAACACAGCGACAGCAGCTCCTCGCACCATGATAGCCGCCTGCGAAATAGAAGTACAGCCACCCTGTGATCATTCCAGGAGCCATCCCACCTAACAGCTCTGGGCTTTATGGCTCCGCTGCTTCTGGTGATTCACACTCTGTCATATAGTGCAAGCACAGCTACACGGACAGACGGATTCATGGGTACACACACAAATGCACACCTATTCACAGCAGCACACGTGCACGCACACACACACATACCAGCAAGGCTCATACACAGGAACACTGACAAACAAGGCACATTCCTGTGCACACAGGGAAGCACATTTCCATACACAAGACAGAAGCACACACCTGAGGAAAAAACACCAGTTCAAGGCACATATTGTACACAAGTACAACCTAAGAAATTACTGCACAATGCACTCAGAACACATTGTATTTCTATACTCTACTCCAGAATCCTAACCTCAAAGGAATAATCCAGTTTATTACAGCATCATACATCATAACAATAAACTGCATCTAGGAATGCAACAAGAAGTCCAACTGGCCAAGAGGCACTGGTAGCCAGTTTATCTTGCAGCTAAGGTGGGGACAGGGATGTAGAATCCATGAATTGGCTTTTGTATGAACTGTTAGTGCCATAGTTGGACACACACACAGTCTTCCTGTGCAATGAAGGATTATTACAGACATTTAGGCAGGCTCACATCACATTTCACCTTCAAATAAATTAGTCTGTATAATCTTTTTGAATAGCTAGCCTGTTTACAACCTTCGTAATCCTCTGAGAGTTTTTTCTTTCATCCAATGCTACACTCTAAAAAGTAATTCGTCAGTTATTTCCACCACTTAAACAAATACATGGTTGCATGACAAAACAAAATATCTAACTTAATTTATTTCGATAAACCTTTTGAGTTGCAAACATTATTTTAATAAGCTGGGTTGGTAATAATGGTCATAATTACATCAATTTAATATTAGGTGTAATTTTAACCCAAATTTCTTTATCAGTTGATTTAAAACTAAATTAAAGTTGAGATAACTAAATGAAATTGGTTTGATAATTTTAGGATTTCAAGTCCTTCCTTTTATCTTTTGGCTGGACAATTTAAGGTGGTTCAGTCTGCAATTAAACATACATTTGATTGTAGAAGAAAAGCTAATTTCTCTAATTCATTGTAGTTTGTTGGTTGAACATTCAAACTAGTCATAACTCAAAACTCAGTTGCAAACTGTTGCATGAATATTGTTCGCTGAGGTGAGACATTATTTTTAGGGTGTCCACTCCCAGATCTCAACAATAACTTTGTTTAGTTCACTGTACGCATCATAATTGAAAGGAATTAGAAGATGAAACAACATTCACAACATTCACGGCAGCATTCAGAAATTTTTTTTATTGGTTGTCTAAAGTCTTTGTCAGTTATTGTAAATGTTCATATGCCTTTGTTCAGTGCAGATACGGACTTCTCATCCATAATTGCTTGGTCCACGCTAATACAACTATTTTTCCAAAAGGATATTTTAGGATTAACAACAACAGTCTACACAGTCATTACTTTACACAATATTTCTGTACACACACAAATTCAAAAATGCCTGCAAACACTGGAATAAGAAAGCAAAACCAGTCTACATCAACAATGTATCAAATACTCAAATAACATAAAAGAACATTCTATCATTTCGCTGGTTCTGCAGACTTTAAACTGTGGATGCAGACGTAGAAGCGGTGCAGCAATACCAAGTTAAGTTGTAAGCTTGAAACTGCTAGTGCTAACGAAACATAAGATATGTAGATATGAGTGTAGCTATATCCACCGTGGCTGTTGTTGTTTCAGGCAGATACTCATTACATCAAAGCAACAATGGGCATATTGTTCAATTGCAAATTGAAGTGTGACAAAATCGCTTCCCAAACTCTGTGTTTTGCATCTCCACACTTACACACAGGGACCTAATATGTTGTTTGTGGGTGGATAAAAGACACAAACATAGAGGAAAATTTTGTTTTGCAAAATATCCACATTATCGGGGACAGAGTCTGAACAACTGAAAACTGGTTCTTAACCTTGGAACAGTAGCTTGCAAATGACATTAATCTTCTCAGGTTATTAAAGTAAGTTCATTTAAATAGAAAAGATGGCCAGAACTAGAAAAATGAAGCCTGTGTTATAATCAATCTCTAATGTATCTAACAAATATGTGTTATGTTTGAGTTTCAACAATAAGATAAACTGCCACATGTCCTCAATCTGTCTGGCCACACCAGAAAGTTTCACTGCAAAATGTAGCGTTGTTTAACGGGTGGTGCAGAGAGCATGGTGACGTAGGGATTACTTGCAAACCTGGTTATGTATGTGATTCTCTGCTTCATTTTCAGCTCTTGTTCTCTCAGCTGCCCCAACGTTCAGCACTGTGAAGTCAGTTTGCAGTTGCAGTCAACAGAGCAAAATTTGTATTTGCAAGTTCACAAATGTTAAACCGCAAAAATCAAGTTTGCTTCCATGACTGAATTCAGTTCAAAATTTGCCTGCCACAAAAGCAGGTGTGACTGAGCCCACGGGGAGTAAAACTGGCCCTCTCAAAGAGGAAAAGTAAAAGAGAACACACGCACATTTGCACACCTGTACCCCTCACACACACACACCGATGCACTTTAGCACACACACCTGCAAACACACACTGACACAGCATACAAATTCAACGGCAGACACACAAACAAGCCACACACCTGTACACATCTAACCGCACACACACAGTCCTCTCTTCTGCACATATAACAATGCCCCAGCACCAGCACAACGCCGCATTTTAGTTGCCTAGGTAACCTCACGGCGACTTCAAGACCCCATTAAAATCAGTCAGGATGGAATGAGAAAAAACAGTTCTAACAAAATCCTTCTTAACCTTTACCAATCTTCCCCTCTCTCCCCCCTTTTCCTCCCATTCTGTGTCTCCCCAGACCGCTATTCAAATCCACCTGTACCTCTTCACCTTCATCAACCTGCACATTTTTCCTCTCCATTTCCTCTGTTCCGACAGACCATTATAACTTCTCCCCTCGTTTCTTTGCCTCCCTAATCCCTTGGCTCCCCCCCCCTTCCTCTCCGGTCCTGTTACTCCCCCTGCTCACATTCTCTCTAATACAGTTCCCCTTCTACCTCGCGGCGATCTCTCTCTGCTCCCTTTTCATCCCGTCCCTTCCCCTTCATCTCCATCCCTACATACACTCAGAGATGGAGTGGATGGACCTTCCCCGTCTATCATCCCCAGCTATGACATTTTATCCCTCTCATCCTCTTCTCCATCCCTCTGTATCACCATCCCACTTCCTCTCTTTCTCTCTCCTAGCAGCCCCCCCTTGGCCATTTCCCTTTGAATGCAGATGTGAGCCACTGCATAAATAGTACGCTGTATATTTTTTCACTGAAGCTCCACTGATTGAAGTCCAGCCATGACCAGTGCATCGCTTATCCCCTTGCATCCCTTATCGCATCCTCGCGGCTGCAATATGAGCAGTATCCTTCACTTTTGTGTCTTGCGGTGGATGCGAATGAATGATGCATTGTGATCTGCAACATCAAAGTTGTGTTGTTTAATTCATACATCTACATTATCTGGCTGCCCTTGGCATGTGTCAGTAGAGTGTGCAGTTTAGTGTCTGGGAGCGGGCCGACACTGTCCACTGGCCACTGTCACACTGATGTATGGCTGCAAATTACAGCGATAAAAGCCTGATGCTGCTACTGTTACCAGCCACTCGAATGCACTTAATGCAGAATGTGGAGGGGACGAGAAGAGGGGTGAGAGAGAGAGGAAGAGGAAGAGAGTGTGTTTGATGCATCGCACGTTTGCTTGTGTTTGTTATTTTGAGTTACGAACTGTTCAGTTGTCGCCGTCCCTTGGGGAGGCCACTACAAGGTAAATTGGATGTATCTACAACTGTCATAGTGTAGGTACAGTTTGTGTGTGCGTCTGGTGGGATAATAGGATGGCTGCTTGAGTGAACTTTCTCCATCACTCCGCACGTTACTACCGACAATGTCAGCGAACGGCGTTTTGTCAGATGTTACAGCTTTGAGCGAAGTGTAATTCTCAGTGCAATGACAGCAAAGACTGAGATGACTTTGAAGAGACGGAGGAAAAGGCGTGAGAAGACGGAAGAGGAAGACGGAGATGTGGAGATATGATGTGAAAGCGCCAGGGATGACAGGAAGGCAGGAGGACGAGGGGGGAAAATGGAGGACAGGCAAAGATGGAGAGTGGAAGGAGAGATAACTGGAAAAAGCAACGTAAGCAGAAGAAAGACAAGGAGGAGGTGATGGGAAAGAAAGAGTAAGACCTTATCTGGAGGTTTGAAGGGAAGATGCTACTATATTGAGCATGTAATCGTTTTCCTTAAAGGTGCTGCAGCAAGAACTCCCCTTTAACTGCACACTGTATTAATTCGTGAGTTTTTGGCAGTGGTGGTGTTGTATTGTTGAAATGTCAAGAGATGATGAGAAATGAATGGTATAACCATTGGAAGTGAGGATTTCCTCTCAAAGTAGTTGAGCATTAAGATTTGCATAGATGAAATGCAGACGTAACATCATTCCTTCGTGAGCCACTTTCTGTGTGATGTTGACATTGTTGAAGAAATTCACTCATAGTCCTGATCCAAAGTTTCTGCTTTGGAGTGTTTTATTGGGATCCTGGTATCCCTGTGAAGGCAAGCCGACCCAGAACATTGGCAGAGTACAACATTTTACACAGATGGTCACAGTTGGGGGGAGGATGTAAATGCAATTGTGATCAAAAGGGGGAAATTGGATTTAGAAATATGTGCTATATTGTCTGGCAATTTACAGCAAGAAATCATAACAGAGGATGACATCAAGGGTCTAGCAATGACAAAGGATGATGGGCTCAACGACTGACACTAGGAGGAAGACAAGTGTCTCCAGACATTATCTGATTGCTATTATCACATGTAGATTCTAATCCCTGGATAAAATAATGGTTAGTAGTGGCTCAGCAGTTTACACTTTGGGTTTCTGATCAAATTGCCCCCATTTGGGCCCCTGAGCATGGCCCTTAATGTCATCTGTGCCAGGGGTGTTGTATATTGGCTGACCCCAGCTTCCTAATAAGTTTGGTTATGCAAGAAAAAAAACTGCATTTTATTGTACTCTAGGCAAAGACAACAAAGTTGAATTGTCATCAGTATAGGGTCATGATGTGTTTTTCCTAATCAAGGGTGGTTAATAAACAAATAAGGACGATTCATACTTGGCAATCCTCATCAACATCCACATAGCACTTGCCTATACAATGCCAAACGCAACGCCTGCCATCTGCTATATACAACTGAAAATGAGATTCAGTAGTGAAGAGGACCATCCTCCATCTTGCTCGTCTCCAACGAACATGACTGGTTGCACAGTGGAGTGAAGTTTGCTGTAGTGGGGTGTTTTGTCGGTATTCTAGCAGAGCGTGAGTCTGTTGAGGTAAGCCGACTCAGAACAGTGGCGAAGCAGAAAATTTTATACAGATGGACAAAGGGCAGGGAGTGGACAGCATGTTTTGACCAGTGGTTGGTTTGAATATAGGGGGTAATCATCCCCATTATCAAAAACAATGGGTAATGGAATAAAGTAGTTTCTGTGTCTTCAGATGTTTCCTGGAAAAAAATCACTAGAATGAGTCCTTCTGGGTTAATAGATAGCTTAATAAACTCTTGTATGTTTTAGAAATACCACATATATAAAACATTCTCAGCAATGGACATATTAAAGGCTATTTTAATACACTTTACATCACAGAGGCCTACCGAGCCGTCCGGACCTTATGTTAGCTAAATGCTAAACGGCTGAGTGTTGAGGGATTACTGCCTCTTTCATGCTATCATAGCCAAAGATTATGTAAAACAAAGTGTAGACGACGTTAATTACCAGCTTTGAATTTACAAAAGACATTTCTGTTTTTTTCTGACTTTTCAGATGTTTCCTAATCATTAGAATCACATGTAGCCACAGCATGTGTTATTTTCTTCATCACTAACTATAACGCCATTCTGCATAAGATCAAGGCATTGGTTGTGGACAACACTGCAAACCAACTTCCCTCAGCTGACTCCCAACGGTTTGAACAATTTCATCAGCAGTTTTTGTGGCAAAATGGAAAAGATTTCACAGATGGACAAGTCAGATGTGAAGTTCCTGGCCTCGGGTGGTGACACGTGGTCTGCGGTAATGTGGCAGATGGTCGTAACATCCTGTCTGATATGATTTCTTCAACGACAAATGGTGGAGTTGTGGATATTCAAGTGCCTGGCTCGGAGCATTTCATTGGAACGAAAGTGCACTTTAACATGGCTTTCTGTAGTCACTGGTTATGCTATCTGATCATTGTCCACCACAAGGAGAGTAGCTCGAAATCTTCTTGCACACAATTGGCTAAATTTGACTTTTTTCCAACTACAGCAGGAAAGAAGCCAGGAAAGACCATTTGCATACTGCATTTATATTTTTGCTAAGTTTCCCCCTGCCTCCAATCTTTACATTAAATTCTCCCAATTACCACCAGGCTACTTAATACACAGATATTATTCATCTAGCTCTTGGAGGGAGATAAAACCAGAGTATTTCCCAAAGTGCTGAAAAACTCTTTTAGCTTTTGATAACCACTGCTTCCATTTTTCTGGTGAAAATCGCCTCAAGTACAAGTAAGTACATTCACAGCACATGCCTATTTTGTCTGCCTGTTTTCTTTCTTCCCCTCTGTGACCATCACCTGAAGAGTTGTGGGTATAGTTTCAGCCTACCATGGCCTTGACCGGCCAATTGATTTTCTCTGGCAGTCTGTTGGGATCTCATTTCAGTTTCCAAATCGTTTAATTTCACTGAAATTACAGCCAAATCCCCAAGACAAGAGCCCGGAGAAAATAATTCGCAGACCAACAACAAGACCCTTTCCTCATGAATACGACTTGAACACAAACACAGGAGCCCATTTTCCTGGTGAACAGCCAACAGTTATGTCCACACATTTGCTGCACAGACCACTTAATGACTTCGTCCCTTTGCTCACTTGATATTGACCCTAATAGTGAAGCTAATTGGCTTACTGTATGTAGCGCTGTTTCATCTGTAGAATGTTAAAGACAGTGGGTTTGTGTGTATGTGTGGCTTTTCTCTACAGAAGTAAAGTCGCTGCTTCTTAATGGTCCCTTTTTTTTCACTTGCTGGATCTATGATGGGTCTGTGTGGCAGACAGGTGCAGAATACCAATGAGGGGAGCAGTTTCCCTAGGAATGGCTTTATCAGTCCAGCGCGCTGCAAGATCACAAATCAACCTCTACCTCTGTGCAATTTCAGTTTAATGAGCTCGATTGGAATGAAAGTTCAGAAACAATATTGCCAAAGCAATTAGGTACAAATGGTTAGAGTATCATTTGGATAATAATGAGAAATGATAACAGTGTAGGTTTGTCTTCATCGGGAGCATTTTAAAAAGACACATTACAGTGAAAATTTGTGAAATCTGAACATGATGTCGGACATTTGAGGTATTCCTTTTATGCTTCTGTTTGATTGTAAATTACTACACCAGTTCATCTGTGTGGTTCTATTCAAGACAAATAAATGCCAGATGACGAAAGCAAAGAAACAGTAACAGTGAAAGTAAAGAAAATTTGACCACAATGGAAAAGAAATATAGTTTTGTTTGATATAACAGAAATTGAGTAAAAATGGAACTGAGAAGAAAATAATCAATGTAATGCCTGGTAATGGAACAGAAGTTTTCATTTAGATTTGACAGCAATATAAGCGAGATAAGGCAATACTTAATAATGCAACTTCCAACTTTACATTGAAGCTATAAAAGTGTTAAAAATTTGCTTTGACTGCACATTTCATCCTTTGTGATTCATTTTCATTGTCTTTCTAACTGCATTTGCATTAAATGATTACATTTAAAACACAGTGATTTTCCACCTTCGACAGTGAACATATAAGTATTTTATTCATTGTTTTGTAGTAGTCTGAGAATTTTCAACATATTCTTATTAAAGAATAGTGAAAATTAAGGTAATCAAGTTAACATGTCTCTATTTAGGCTAGAAGGTATAACATGAGCGAAATAAGCAGTATCATTAATATCCTTCAGAATATGTCTCTGCTAGATTTGCGTTTGGTGCATTTGGTTGAATTCCTTTGCTTTCTGTACATTTTTTTATTCATATTTCTGCTGAAATGAGTTTACAAATATCATTTGCTTGCATTTGTTCCTGAGCAAAACTGAGAAAAGTGACCCTTTTTGTAAAGAAAGTTTGCTGTCTCTTTAAGAAAAGGTACAGAAAATGCACAGTGTTTGAGCTGAAAGAATATGACTTGCATTGAACTGTTTCTTTCCTTTTCTTTTTATTAATTGTTGCAAAAAATTAAGATGGATGTGTTTGTGGGAGTTCATTTTTGGGGTCCAACATGTAACATAAGGTTTTACAGTGTTTGAGCAGAGTAGGTGAGCTGGTGTGCTCGATATTCAGGAAGTAGACTGAGGCAGGGAGTTCATAGCAGTGTAGCTTAACCATTTTCCTGGGTTTCACATTATTTTCAGTGGGAAAAAAACCCATCGAAATATCTAATTTTACATGCAGAGCTGAGTTTTTTTTAAGGGTTTAATCAATCACTGAGGGGGTGCTTTAAAAAACAAACATGAGAATAATCAAACGTGTCATCTCCTCTCCCTTTTGTCCTGTTGAAAACCTAAGCTGCACAGTGACTAAATGCACAGCACTGGCACACACTTTAAAAGCTATACACATGGGGCGTTCAGCTACTCTCAAAGCACACTGTAGTTTTGTTGGTCACGTGTCAGACAGCTCATGTAGAGAGAGATGCGGCGCCATCTGGGAGTCAACGAAACCCCCAACATGGAGACTTTATTAAAGACTCGACAGGTGACTGAGGTCCAGGAGAGATGGGATCCATCCAGGGAGGCATACAATTCTCCATCTCCCTGTCTCTATTCCTCCGTCCCTTCACACTCATTGATTGCTTTCATCCTGTAATAACCTCTCGGTCCCACCACTTCCATCCTCTGACTGCTATTGTCTCTCTTCACTCTATATTCTCCGCTGAATTTCCTTTTCTCTCTTCTATCGCTCACATCTCCCCCAGCCACCTCCGTCTATTCTTCATCGCTTCGCCGTGCGTTGCTCTTCCACCACCTTCCCCTTCCTCTTATATCTCGCCTTCCTCCTCCTTATCATTTTCATCCCCCTCAGCTCTACCTTTAAACCTTCTAACCTCCCACTCTCCCTCCCCTTTTCTTGCTTTTTTTCTTCCCCGGCCTTTTCTACTATTCTCACTCGGTTTCCATCTCTCCCTCTCGCCGCCTCTCCCTCCTTTCATGGTGTTGCTGTAAAGGTCAGGTTAGCTCCATGAATAAGCTGTAGATTTATGATGCTGCCATCTCCCAGGAATCACTGTGACCAGGGCCAAACAAAAACAACACCGCAATAGACCGCAATAGATCGCCAGAGCCCCATTCGGCAAACGCAGGGGTTATTAATGAGGCTATGGGCTGGTGCACTAGAGGTTGAGGGAGTGGTTAAAGCTTTGAGTAGCACACACACCTGTGCACTTGAACACACACACACACACATAGACACACACCACAAAGGGACTCGCATAAACCTTTACTGACAAACATAGTCTACAATATAAGCAGCAATACACAATGGGTACTTATACCTCAGGGGGTAGTTTTGCAGTTGGCAAAGAATATTCCAAAAAAATTTAGAAAGAATAGAAATTATGTTTGATCTGAGATTGTTTATCTATATAATTGTAGGGAAGAAAATACTGAGAAAATATGATAACAATTTGGAGTGATGTTGAACATGTTAAAAATAACCAGAAATGTGCCTCAGCAGGCTGACTGCAAAGTAAATATCTCCCATCAGCCAATGTGTAATGTTTACAGATTACACCACTATTGAGAGTGAATGAAAACCATTTTCAGGCAAAAGAAAAAGATGAAACTGCTCAGTAAGGGGATTTAGATAAAATAGCTAAAAATACATGGTTAGGGTGCATAACACATGGGCACAAATGCTGTCAAGCAGCAAGGACACTGTTTGATTCAAAGCTGGCCAGACTTTTACTACAGATCATTCTATTCCTCTCTTTCATATATTTGACATGAATGAATGAATGGATAAATACATTTAGCAAGTATTTGATAACTGAAGCAGCTAAATGTAAGGGCTAAACAAGAGTAATCTAGTAGTATTTAATAAAACACTGAAAAAATGCTAATAGTAAATTTAAATAAATGCACCACCCAGTAATGTACAGTTGTGAACAATCATTTATACATGGTCTTTACGCTTAAAGACCATGTATTTCCCAACAATTCTGAGTTTCCAATGGCTCCTATAACTCTTAACTTTCTAGAAAGGAATCATTGAAACACATCCACTCCTCACCAAGAACAACCATGCATTTTGGTTCTTTCATGAATATAATTTGGTCTTCTGGAAATATGTCAAAAAAGGATCAAGTAATGAACAGTTTTTAACTTACCTTTTTTTTTTCAACAAAACCATCTCTTGTATATTTTTTTTAACCTGTCTGCAGATAAATAATGTACTTATAGCACTGCATCTATGATGTCTCACAGTTGATGGAAATGGATTACTCATTACAGCAGCATGCTTCTCTGCAAGCCAGGTAGGAAGGTAAACAGGAAGGAACTTAACAGGAAGTGACCTAACAGGATGCGATGCTTCTCATTTGTCAACAAAAAATAACTGCCAACAACTAAAATCCCAATTGATGTTTAAGGATTCACAACACCTACATATGTATTACATGACACCTGACATAAACGTACATAGATGCTTGTTCCATGTGGTGATAAAAGGGTATGTCACTTTCAGCATCAAATTAATATCAGTTCAAAGATTTTACCAAATTATTGATCGGGTTGTTGCATTACTGGGATTTAATTTTGAATTGGTTTGAGTTTAACTTCCATTATCAATCCATTATCAGCATTTTTTGTACTTTATGTGGCACTACAATAAATCTAACTTTGTCTATACTAGATGCATGGTGTAAGCAGCATGATAGCAGAGCAGCTGCTACAGATTTCCATCAGTGTCTAGCATGCAGGCCATCAGGTGGAACATTGAGCTGTAGATCTTGCAAGTTGTGGAATCTCTCAGACTCCATTTACAGATGTATAGTGCATGTAATGTGTAATATTATTCATACGGGCCACAATTTTAAGAAAAACTTAGCAAGTTGTTGGGCCACCACATGCTGCAAGGACAGCTTTGATATAAAATGACATTGACATTATAAGTCTCAGGAGATCTAAGGGAGCGATGATACTCTATTCTTCCAAACCGTGTTTTGATTATGGTGGCGAGTGCTGTCTAAATTTAAACTCCTGCAATGGATCTATGCTGTAGGTACAGTGTTGGCGCAAACCCTGCATTACAGCCTGATGTGCTCCTCAGGCTATAGAAATGTAACTGTGTCGACCACAACAGCTGTGATTAGCCTGCTTGTTAGTGATACGCTAAAATCTAAGAAAATAGCCACTGCAGTGCTACTGTAACCGTATGCCACATTCTTACTTTTACAGCTCTACCAAACAGCTGATTAGACTCAGTTGGAGCCACTGTTTCTTTCTTTTCTGCTTTGCAGTTTTTTTCACAGAAGGCCTCGTACAACTTGTTCCACTTGTTCCACCATTGTTTGAAGTACATGAAAAAAGTCAACACTGTGGCATAGAAAATCAGTAGTGTTCAGGTGGTGTAATTGCAGAGTGACCTGAGTGCTCAAGTATAATACTCACAATGACACAGCCACCACAAGCTTCTGCGAACATTCAGTGCAAGATTATAAATCAATCTTAACGTGGTACAAAATCTCCAATTGGTGTTTCATTAGGTTGTGATGTGGTGACTGTGAAGGCCACAGCATATAATTCACACCATTTTCATTCTCAGCAAACCATTCAGTGACCTCTCATGCTCGGTGAATGGGGCATTGCCATCCTGGAAGAGACACGCCCATCAGGAGAGACATGTTTCATCACAGCATGAAGGTGATCACTCAGAACAACTTAGTATTACAGCCTGCTGAGATTTGATACAAGCAGATTTAGTGGCTACAACAAAAGGAAAAATGATACTAGATACAATAAAAGACAGTTCTCTAATTTGGAAAAGCAGAAATTAAAGTGTATCTTAGTGCATCGCTGGTACTGAGAGGAGGCAGCTAGTTTCTCTCAGTCATGGAAGTAAGAGAAGCTTGAAGCGGGCTACAAGTTGGACGTCTGATATTGTGGATCTGGAAGCCAGAGTACTTGGAGAACACCCACACATGCACAGGGAGAACATGCAAACTCCACGCAAAAGATACCAGCCCCAGGACACGAACTGGGGATCTTCTAGCTGTGAGGTGACAGTGCAAACCGCCAAGCTACTGTGCAGCCCTGAGAAAAACTAGACTCACGCAAATATTCTGATCCAAAAAGTGCTGTCAGGTTCCCTGCACATCTTCAAGTATGGAATATTTTTGTACCATGAACAGGGTTCAGAAATCTTTTTCATTCCAGGTGTTGGCTAACTTGATATCAGTGTCATGTTGCAGTGTAAGGACCTCAGCAGTAGAGCAGTCCAAGTGCAACAGTACTTTTACTTTGCAGGCAGTTTAGTCAGCATCAGTACCTGTGACACATAGAAAACACAGACAGCATACATTGGGCTTAGTTGGTGCAAAATCAGTAAAGTGCTTCTCAAATTTGGACAAGATGCTCAGAACTTGCTCCTGACAGTATCCACTGTAAAGCTGCACATTGTCTTTGCTGTAAAGTTGAAGTTCCGCCTGCATGTGAGTTAAGTGCAGCAGGTCACAGCGTTACTTGACAGCAGTTGAAGATTGCTGTTAAGCCTGTTCAGTGAACTAATCATGTTTATTACATGTTTATCCTTCCACTGCACAGGCTTATTGAGCATTTCAGCGAGATCTGTGAGGAATGCTGAATCCAGAAGCCACTGGGGATCTTCATGCTGTGCAATACTCTGAATGTTTTGAAAGCTTCAGAAAGCCTTTGATTTCAGGCAACAGCTCAGTGAATTATGCCAACAATGTATGTACCTCTACCTGGCCACTTCACCTGGTCCTGTACACAGCACGCACAGTCAAAACTTTAATCATGTGATTTACTATTGGTTACTTGTTCAGGTTATATTATTTACATCCAACATGTAAACATGTTTGCTGATAAATCTGATGATTGTGCCCCTTTTAATGTATCTGTGAGATGATGTGCTGTCACCCTTGTGATGAACCGGCATGTATGCAAGAGAATAAGAAAAGAGGATCAATTGTGTTTAATATTATCTTTGACTAGGCATTTTGTAATTGCCTGGAATCGGTCTGCAATCGACTGGTGATCAATCGATTGGGCACCTCAGCTCTACAGGGATAAGTGGACCTAAACCCTACCAGCAAAATTCCCCCACAGCATAATAGGACCACCAGATGTCTTTACTGAACAGGTCAAGCATTCAGGCATGTGTCGTTCTCTTGGTGTACGCCAAACATGCACTCGCCCACTCATTGAGTAAACGGTGAAGGAACATCTGACCGTATCACATTTTTCCACATCTGTGCAGGGTCAGTACCTCAGTATTTTGCACTGCTGAACTCTCAGATGGGCATTCATGTTTGCAATGAAGGCCTTATGCACTGCAACCCTACTATGATAATCCTCTTGCTGTCAGCCTGATCACACTGTGCATGACATTCTCAGTCACTTGAAGAACAGCTGCCCTTCTGTTTTTCTTTACATGAGTATCACAGTCATCAAAAGTGTGCTGTCAACTACAATTTCCAACCCTATTCACTTAATGCAGATAATGCTTTTGTCACTGTTCCAATTAAAGGTCCCATATTGTGCCCCTTTTTAGAAAACTAAGCAAAGTTTTGCATGTCTCCACAGTGTCTCTCAGTTTTTCAGCTCAAAATACAGCAAAGTTGGCTCACTTCACCTTGACAGTATCACCCCTGTTTTAAAAAAAAATATTCAATCTAGTTCTGGGTGGGCTTGAGGACTAGCAGAAGGCACAGAAGTTAACAGCTTTTAGTTTACACCTTTAAATTTCTACCAAGCACAAAACACAACAATAATTTCACTTTTTTCACCTTATGGAATCTTTTAAACAGTGGCCAGTTGGGAAGTGTTTGGGACCGAAGCTCCTTCCATCTGTGCCCCAACAATAAACCCTCTTTTTCTCTCCCATCTTAATACAAAAATAGAATCAACTGGGCCTTTGCAGCAGCATGTATTGGATGCATTTATTGTTTCCTTTGTATGTTCTTTAGCACCACCTAGCAGCAGTTTAGCAGCACTAGAAAGGAAGTGAGCTATTAGGAACAGGAAGTACTGTTCAGGAAGTTGTTTTTAATGTGATGGGACCAGAGTGGGAACCACAGAGCATCAATCTCCTTAATCATGTGCGTTAAAGTCCACAAACCAGCTTTGACTGTAAGTCAGCAGCTATTTATAATTATATTAACATGTTTCTGTTACTGTTCATGGGTTGAATAATTTTGGTAATGGTTAGTTTTCACAAATGGATGCATCAGTAGTTGGTGGTTAAAGCACAGGTGCATATGTACATTTTATTTTTGTTTGCAGTAATCCATAAACAATCAAGTGTTTTCAATGCAATGCAAGAGAATATAATGTTAATCAAGCTGTATATAGCTGAAAAATGCATGACACAAAGAATAATTGGTTGTCAGTTGTACAAAGCATCTGCATTTGTTGTTTCTCCACTCACTTATTGAAGCATTTACTTTAATCTGTCCTTAGTTCGAGAAAACCAGTTATAGAAACAGATGAAATGTCCAGATTTTGCCACTTTCATCTGTAGGAGAATCTTGTGCAAACACTTCTAACAGGTGGTGTCAATGAACGCTACTTGACCTCATCTGACAGAACTCTGAGGATACAACAGAAAATAAATTATATGTATATGGTATACAGCAAGCACAGACCTGCAAAACACTGCTTTTTATGCCTGTAAACACTCTTTCTCGAAACACAAACAACCAGATAAACGGAGATAATGAATATCAAGGGAAAAAAAGGACACAAGTTCAAGCATCTGCAACAACCTACTGAATAAAAACATTAAAGGCAAATACAAACTGAAAACAGAATTTACATAAGTCGGCCTTATCATCCTGTGCAGTTCAATCAGTCTCTGCAAATATGAACATCTTTTTTTCCCCTCCAACACCAGACACTGTGACAGACTGATGTCCTGGGGATATGGTCAAACGTTGTGCTTACTATATGCACAAAAGGATAAAGCATTTTTTGTGTGCATAAAAGCTTTTTTCGTAATAACATACAACAGATTAAAGTCTTAGTGCTGTGCTTTGGGAGAGAATTGTTTGTGTTCCCTTTGAACTATTCCATTAGAAAAGAAAAATGCATACCGTTTCCTTTGACATTTTCTTGCAGGATCTCATCTTCACATACCAAAGTCTTTTCGTTGCAAACACCTCACATTTCTGGAGTTATATGTTGTTACAGTGTCTTTTTCAGGGATTCTGCACATTCTCATGTACATCATATTTATATTTTTTTTCCACAAAATCCTTAGAAGCTCTTGTAGATTTCCCCTGCTTCTTATGTAGTTAAGGGACACTCAGGCACTCAGACATATAAAATTACACCATCTACACCCTCAGCCAGCCTCATTACTCCCTTCTTCCTCACAATTTCCACACACTGCTCCTGCACCCACAGCTACCCTTGAGCCTCCCTCGGTGGATATTCTCACTCCCCTAAGTGTTGGGTCACAGCAGGGTCAACCTCCAGTCAACAGTCTGGATTAAAATTTCACGAGAGCCCTGATGCATTTTTCATTGTTCTATGCCCTCTATCCATCATGCTATATCCTCCTGGCTGCCTGTCTCCCGTCACCGGCAGTGATCTGTTCTTCATATTTGTCCAGGCCTCCCAGCAGCTAGCTGCACTCATAATGCAGGAATGAGTGACATGCAGATAGCCATTAAGAGACTCTTACTGTCACAGTGATAAATACAAAAGTAGCCCCCAAGATTGCCTTTTCTTGCTTTTGGAAAAATAAAATGACAGTGCTTATGGCAAAGCGGCTTCAGCGCACTGCCATCTCCCATGTGTAGGTATTAGTGTAAAAAGGCAAAAAAGGTTTCCTTAATGCAAACTAAAAAGCAAACAGCTTTAGAGAAAGAGACGTGCAGCTGACAGCAAAATATTTTTCCATGAGTCTTCATTGTGGGCGCACAAAAGTAAGATTGAAATCAATAGCAAATGTTTCAGTCCCTTGGTTTCTCATCAACTTTTATGGATTCATGGTTGCGGGTCACTTAAATATACCAGGCACAGGTGCAGTCAGTCCACCATCCTTTCAGCTAAATAGACAAAATACTGCAACGGCACACACACATGGATGCTTAAAAATTACACGAGAGAGAATATACTGAACTGGCTGCATGACTGTGTTACATTGCAGTGAAAACTGTTGATATGATGTCAGCGATCAATCCCAGAATATTACATTTGTTGTTGTTTAGTGCTGCTGGACTGAGATGATTCAACACTATAGAAAAGGTTAAAACTCTACACCGAAAGCAGTTTTCTGTGATTTTGTTTGCTCCTGTCACATTTTTAATCAATGTGAGCTCATTTTTCACTGCAATATAAAGTCTTTGTCGTCTATGAAAACAGCACAACCACAGTAAGAAGTAGAGACAACTCAAAAATGTCTCCTGTGCAGTTTGACACAGTTATAATGACATAAATCACAAAAGGAAAAAACAAGTCGAATTCCTTTCATTATTTATTTTACAAAAATTAAAAAAACTGTACTCAATATGTAAAACTTTTTTTTTTTTTAATGCCCACATTTGTTACCAATTGTGGGGAAAAAATGGGGTTTTGTTTTTTGTTTTTTTACACTAATCTGCAACTCCTGAAAGATATTTCACCATTCTCAATATATCTTCCAACAACTTGCTGGCTACTTGCTGTTCTGTGAACCGTTTTGAACCACTTTGCATCTATTCAATCGGTCGCGAATGTGTTATTTTCCTCTCACTCTCTCTAATTTGTTTCCATAATTGTCTGCATACTGAATTTTCAAGACGATTTGAAGACTTCAAAACAGTTGAGAGGGAAATGCACATGGTTTCCTTTCCCTTCAGCTGCAGTGTGAATACTGCACCCAGTGATGTCCAACTTGAACTCATTGATCTGCAGTCTGATAAACTACTGTCAGAGCACTTTAAGTCAGTATCACTGCTGACTTTTTATTGTTCTCTCAAAGAGGAGAGCTTTCCAAACTTGAGGAGGCATGCTCAGAAGATGTTGGTTCTCTTTGGATCCACTTATACATGCGAACAAACATTCTCAGTGATGAAGTTCAACAAATCTAGATACGGATCCTCTCTAAGTGATGATCAGGCTAGATTTCTCTCACTGAACAAAAAGAAGAAAGAAAATAACTGAGGTATGCAAACAAACAAAGCTGGATGCATTTAATGCTTTTTATGGAAAGTTAATGTTGTGCTGGTTTTGCACATTTTTGAAAATGTTTTTGTGAATATTTGTTAAATAACTGTGTTCTGTGTTCCACATTATTGTAGAATTATTGTACATTATTGTACATCATTGTATTGTGTAATTTACTGTTTTTATTGAGATATACTGAACATTGCTGTAAGTGTTTTGGGTAGCTGTTGTCTTTCTTTATGCTTCAGTATGCTAAAGTCATCTTAATGTAGATTTAGAAAAAACTGACAACACTATAATGTTACAATATGTTTGCAATGTTACTGTACATCCAGCAGCTGTTAGTCCAGATAAGTTGTAGCAATTATCTCATAGCGTTCATGATGAACGAAAACTGACATAAGGCAAGTTTCAAATCTCTGCCAGCTGATGGTCATATTGTTGTGAAATAAGTTCTGAGTGATGGCTTACTTGCTTCGTTTGTAAAAACAGTAACTGCTGAAAAGTATTTAAAGCACTTGGAAAATCAGTTTCACATTCTAAGTTTGTCTTTATGATAGTAAATATCTACAACTCAATAGGCAGCAATCATAGTTTAAATGAAAAAACTAAATCTTTCATTAGTGTTAAATAGTGTGTTCTGTTTGCCACATTTTCATTGTATCATTGTATTGTTTCATTTACTGTTTTTGTTGAGATATATATTGAGCAGAGCTTTTAAGTGTACTGGTCCGGCCCTTAACAACCGTCAAAGTTTCTCATGTGGCCCCATATGAAAATTAATTGCCCACCCCTGTGATAGATAGATAGATAGATAGATAGATAGATAGATAGATAGATAGATAGATAGATAGATAGATAGATAGATAGATAGATAGATAGATAGATAGATAGATAGATAGATAGATAGATAGATAGATAGATAGATAGATAGATAGATAGATAGATAGATAGACAGACAGACAGACAGACATTAAACAGTACAAGAGTCAGCATGGAACCACAAATTCACCACACACACATAAACCACAGCCATACAGTAAGTACCGTTAAGCCTGCGGAAACAGAGAAGTTTCTCGGTTTGCTTTTAGGCTTTGCTTGTGTGTGTGAGGACTCTGACTGCCGCGTTTTCAAATGAGCTGAAGCCTTATTCTCATTGATGTGCAAAATAAATGTATTTCAAAACAAATTGCGGGTGGTGATGAGACAAGTCCGGGAAAATCTTGGAAAACAAAAGTTTTAAACCGTTTGAAAAATATTTTGCTTTTCCTTTTGTGGAGTTTAACTGGCAGCTACTTTTCCAGAGTCAGCAGCCATCTGACTGATGTCTGTCAGCTCTCGCACTGCATCACTTCTTGATAATAAGAAACAGTAAAGCACACACACTTCTTTTGAAAACTAACTGCAAAAAAACAGTATGACACTGAGTATATGCACTTTATAGTGATTGTAGTAAGGAAAGAAGGCATGATTTAGGCCTCACATAGACTCCCTTTACTTTCAGAACTGCACAGAATGACTGTAAAATGGATGAGGTGACACATTTTACAGAAGGTGCAGCTCCATTTAGGATGGTGATACTGTTACCAATGTTCGAAACAGACCAATGGATCATCAGTACAGCACTATTACTAGATTACTGATACAGTAGAGCTGCTGGCAGTTTTTTTTTTTAACATGCTTTGCCACAAATTACTATTGGAGTTGGTTAGCAATTACCCACAGTAGCAGTGCATTACAGTAATTTGATTATTGTGTCAGTGACAAGCAGTGTAATGGATTGCAATTTGAAATCTAACCTAATGTTAGAGATGTTTGGTTTTTTTTATGCAGAGAAGATTACTGTTACTTCATCTGCTTCTTGCTTCTTGTTCTGCTTCTTCAACATTTCTGCTTTTCCATCTTACAGGAACTTCAATGAAGGATCGATGTGAATTCCATCGCCCAGTGGAGAGAAATGGTGCGAGATGCTTGACACAGGAGCTGGCGGCTAACTTCAGCTAAAACAGGTGAAATATGTCATCTGATAACTCCAAAGTGATGTGTGTAATCTCCGCTGGCTTGCAAAAGTTAGCCACAGGTGAGACTATAGTCAGGAATTCAGCAGTGTTTTTTGTTCAGAGTTGAAGGTTGGGTGAACTTATGGAGTGTAAAGTTACCAGAACTAAACTACCTGCTGATGTAGGTCACATGCCACTATATCTATTTTTTATTTATTCAAATACAGAAGATGTGTCATGTGAGTAAGGTGGATTTTGGTGTTACTCAGAGGCGCCTTTACAGATGCACTGTTGAAAATAGTGCAGAAAAGTGTGTCTGTGCAGATTATCAGTCATCCAGTTCAAGAACTTAAAAGAGAAGACAGTGACTGGAATTACAACTGAGTAACTTCTACCATCTGATTAATAATCCTCAGCTCCAGGAATACCGCCCAGCTTTTTTACTACATAAAATTTATTGTACTTGAAGCTTTGACTGTCACTGTAAAAAAAATATGCTCTACTACCAGTTGCCTGTTTTCAATTTGAAAAATGTAAATGTGACAGAAAGAAATAGTTTTTTCTAGTAGCAGAAGCGAGAGTCTACTCACAGGTTCCCATGGTGAAAAGAGAATAGGGTCACGCTGTTCAAGTACGATTTTACTTTGTTTTCACATTCCTGAAGGTGGCTTTAATCTTTAGCTTTCATTTCCAAAGGATTAGATTTCCTGTGGATTTAATTGTGATCCCCTAAACCTCGGTATCCTCTCGTCTAACTCTCTGCCTCTGCGGGGAAATTCCACCTCAGTGGTCTTGTCTGTCTAAACCGCAGCAATCGTCGCATCTACCTGCTTTTTTCCTGCTGCTTTCTAGCCTCTGTGCCACTGAACTCTGGCTGACCTGACAGTAGACTGGTTTAACCCGGTGGTAACCCCCCTACATCCACTTGTCTCATCACCTCCACAAGCTCTTGGAAGAACCCAACTGCACATGCAACTCACACCCACTCAAAAGTGCAGCCCGGCTCATTCATTCAAGCACCACGGTTGACTGGCAGAGTGAATTGCCTCGCACTAAATAAAGTTCTCATCCATTTTTAATCGGTTACGGAAGAAACTGGGAAGGGAAAGAAAAAAAAAAAAAGGCCAGGCAGGATATATGCAAGCTTGGAAATACAGTACGCAAACAAACAAATATGAAAGAGCTGCGTATGCAAGCAGAAGCCTGAAAGCAGTGTGAGGTGGCTTCAGTCAACAACAGACAGTCTGCTGCAGGGGGGCTCATGGCAAGCGCAGCATATGGCTCTTTAGAAACTGTGCTGCTTATGAATGAAAATCAGTCTGCAGATGTTCGCTTGTGTCCAAATGGAATGTATTTATTGGACACGTTGTAGTGGGTTTATCGGGGTGATAAGAAACTCGTGTGTTCAGAGATTCACTTCGCACCTCTTCTACGAACACGTCCAAGTATGTGTCAAAACATCCAAACGGATCCAAATCATCCAATCGCAGCTTTGAGAGGTCATCCGTCGGTCACCTGTCACATGTTGATCTCTCTCTCTTTTTTTCCCTTCTTCTTCTTGGGCTGAAGGATGAAATCTGAAAACATAATCACTCAACCCATCACTCCGTCAAAACCTGGGAGGCATATTCCATTCAACGCTCCCCTGTTTTCCTTTGTAGAAAAACTTATCTCTTCAAGATGTACCTCATGTCATCCGCTGTGCACTGAATCATTTGTGCTCCTACAACTGCTTTCTCTAACGTGTCATCAAAAAACTAGGGGGAAAAAAAGCATTATCTGTCACTAAGAAGAAGGATGTTGTCAGGGTACTACATCTCAACTTCACATTGCTTTAACAACAATAACAAAAAATCTGGGAATTGAAGCTTTTTGCACCTGATAATAATAAAAAAAAACCCTAAAATTTAAAAGGGGGAGAAAAACCAGCACAAACACAAGACAAGTGTACAAGACAGTGTAATAGCAGCCTGCATTAAATAAACATTACAGCCAAATGGCTTCTAAGTACAAACGTTAATGTTACACATGGCAGAAAAGCTGAATGAGTCGCCCATTAGTTGAGTGGCGAATTTGCCTCCTCATTGTCAAATAAGAGGCCCGACTGCAGAGACGGAGGACAAATGATTGCTGCACTGTAATGGGACGCGAATAATGTGCTGTGAAAGCATTGTAGTAATGGTGTCACAGTATGTGCACATTTGTGTGTGCGTGCGTGAGGAATATTTAAGTGTAAAAATGCGAGTTGCATTTGCAAGCCTGTGTTTAAATGTTGGTGAGTGCACATAGTGTGAATGATTGTATGTTGGAAGTGGTACTATGAGTATTATATGGATGAGTGCTTCAATGACTCCCAGAAGGGCTTTTGGACAACGTGTCATCTGTCATTTTTTGTCAACACACATGGCCCAACACCTTTCCCGGGTCATTGTAAGGCTGAAGTTGTGAGTATTTTAGTGTGTCAGTGTAAGCACGTATGTGTTAGGCTCCATATGAGTGACAGCTTGCCCTTTACTGCAACATAAACTCCATGTACAAAGCGGTCAATCAGGATCAAGTCAAACAGTGTTTTTATATATATATATATATATATATATATATATATATATATATATATATATATATATATATATATATATATATATATAAAAATCCAATTCACAAAAATAAAGCTCATTTCCCAAATAGTCTAAGAACAGGATTCCTGTAGCGATCAGGAGATTAGTTAAAACGCGAAGCGGCGCGTTTCATCAACATAGCTGCGAGCTTCAAGGGCGAAACTGACGTGGCTCCTGCTGTGACTGGAAAAAAAAAAGTCTGTATAAAATTAGAACAAATAAACTCAGTTTTCAAATGATAGAAAGTAATGACTTTGGTTGACGATCTAGTATTCAAAAGAGGATCAAACATTTTACAATGCTGAATAAGGACAATAATACAAATGCTTTTCCACAGCCAGCCGCTCATAATGAGACTATGAAAAACAACGATAATAATAATAATGTGAAATACAACAGCAGAAAATCAAACTTTTACCAGTACTGTTTTCCTTACAAGTTTCTTCCTTTGCCTAAAACTATTTCATGTGGCCTTAGTAAATGACTGGATTTTGTAAAAGTGTGCCAGGCTCATCAGGAGCACCTGTAGGACTTTGTGGCATGTTGGCTTAAAAATTAAAGAGGCTTTGATCAATATTTGCATATTAAAAGTTCACATTACTGTAAAATTTAGAGAGGGTTCTTTGTAGTGATGGACCTACAGAAAACAAAGAATTACCCAACTGTTTAGTTTTCCATCAACTCTATCAACCAGTTTACTGTCTGTCAGTTAACTGCTTTGGTTTTACAGGCCCCAGCTTTACTGTTGATGTGTGGGTCATCCTAAATGCTCTTATAAGCTTATTTCCAGCTGTTTTGGCAGAAAAAACTCTGTTTGCTACCTTTTTTAGAACAGCAAACCCACAGAAACGTATTGGAGCATTTAGCAGCTGAAGAGCTATTACCTGCAGCCATGAGGAAATTAAATATTACATTTAGTGCAAGCAATTATAAGACTGAATATTCTGCATTATCAATACTATGATGTTTTTTTCAATTGATTTCGAAAAGAATTAATTCATTTAAAAATCACACACACTGCCGACACCAAAGACAATGTAGTCTCCTAAAAATGGGTTCCTATCCAACTAAACTGCATTCTGATTTATGTTTTGGCAGAAACATAATTCCGTTCTGTGATGTAGTAGGAAAGACTTTTTTGTAAAAAAGTTAAGGTAAGTAGGTGGGCATCAGTCAGCAACAGACTTTCACTCAGGGCCATTATTCTCAGAGCCAATTCATGCTTTCCAGGTAAGTATGCACAGACAGCTGTTCTATTCATGTCACAATAAGTATGCATTGCTTCTTTTATAGAATACAGAGAAAAGTATGAGGCTTATGTGGATGTTTCTGAAGTACTGTCACTTCGCCACTTTTTGTAGGATATTGCAGTTGGTCACAGATTGTACTGTAGGACTGTGTCAGTATTTTTATGTCTAAGGTGCCTTGAACACTTTCTAAAGATACTACAAGTTCCCTCAATCAAGCAGCCGCTACTTCAATTACATATTTTTAAATAAATAATTAGAAATGTGTCGATGACGGAAAAATCCTTGCACCGCCTCTCCTCATGACAAGCTTTTGTTTTTAGCATCATTTGTGTTCCTGGTGTGTGTGCAGACTGCTGGCTGTGCACAAACGTCTGCAAAGATGTCAATATGGAACCTCACAGATTTGAGTAGATGACAAAATTCACATCATGCATGGGGATTCAAAAAGTGCAATTTTTGTCTTTTCAGTTTAGCTGCATTTTCACTCATTGTGGACTTTCAGGTTTCACTCACTGTTTGGTTTCGTTTAGGCACCAAAATGATATGAGTAAGTTTAGGAAAAGGTCCCACTTTTGTTGACAGTCACGATGAAAACTGAATGTCAGAGGCTATAGGTTAAGTTTAGACGCCAAAACGATGTGACTGGGTTTATAAAACACCAAAGTTCTGAAGCTTTCCCTGCTTTTCAGGGTTACCAGTAAGATGAGAAAAATAATCAGGGAGAAAATATGTTTCCCTCAAAATGTAAGCGAGAATACAGTTTGGCTGTTTGAAAAGGTAATTTAGACAGAGTTGATTGAGGAAGACCATGCAATCTGGTTGAAAGGTCCAGAAAGAGTTAATGAGTGGATCTTGAGTAGAGATGGCTTCGTCATCAACATCGCTAGTCTTAGCTAAAACACTGATGCTTGTTAGCAATGATTGCCTGATTCCACCTCCTTGCCAAGATTGTGCAATTTTTCAATTCTAGAACCCCAAATGTTTTTTTGTTTTTTTTTCAAAGCTAAAATTTACACCATCGTTCGGAATGCCGTCAATAATTAATACCTCCAGCTCATTTCATTGGGGTATCAGTGCACCCCTGGTGGACATGCTGATGTTTCTTCCTACCTTGTAAACAACTTGTGAAGCAATGCAGGAGTGAATTTCAAAAAGCAGACTTTGTTAAACTTTTACATCTCCTGTATCTGTTGGACTGCTCGCACCTACTGGAGGCCACAAATCAAACTGACAGGGTCAGAAAGGCGGTTTCAGAAAAGAAACAGAAACATTTTCTCAGGGCACCCGTGATTGATATTTTATTTATCCTGAACTTTGCTCTTGTGCTTATGGTGTACAACTTGACACGTGCGCACACAAACCAAACCCCTTAAGAATATTTGCATGAATGTGTGTGTCTACTGGGTTTCCTTTGTGAGATGCATTTATTTATGGGCTTATTATGGGAGTCCCATCTTTGTGTGTCTCCCATTGTTAATTGATCTGAGATGAAACATCCGCTCTGCTGTGTCAAATTCATGATTAAATACTTTCCCCGCCCTAAAAAGCATCACCCGGCGCCGGATAAAATGGAATACTCAAGCATCACCACTGTCACACGATGCAGACGTTCCCCAACGGAAGAAGAAAAAAAACACTAATTACAGATGGCAACAAACGCAGGCTTCAACCCAGGGAGATCCCTCAGCGCTTGGAGAGATGGCACAGAATTCAGTGCGGGTCCTAAGAATGGTCCTTATTAAAATGCTCAAGACAGATTAGAATGAAAAGAAAATTCTTGCCCTTTGAATGCTGATTAAAATGAATATAGAATTGCTTCTCTGAACGCCGAGCGCATATGCGGTGTACAGTGGCGCTGCTCAGACTGTAGCTGTTAATATTTAAAAGGGAGCTGTGGGGAGGGAGATGAGGGCGGCTGAGGAAAAAGGGCGAGGGTGAAAGCTGGGGAAGGAAGAAGGGGTTGAAGGCAGACAGGGAAGCAAATGGAGGAAAATGCTAGATCACGAGCGCAACAAGAAAGAGCACGAAGGAAGGGGGGGTGCAGGGAGAAGAAGAGCAATATGTCCAGCCGCTGTTATTCGTTTTCATTTGAACCCCTGAACCCTGAATGACTTCTCATGGGTAGAAACAGCTTGTCAGCGCTGTGTGTGCTGCTGCTGCTGGTGTGTGTGTGTGTGTGTGTGTGTGTGTGTGTGTGTGTGTGTGGAGAAAGACAAAGAGAGTGTGTCCACGCTTACATCAGCAGTTCAAACCCCTCATTTCACCGCCTCAGCACCCCTCAGTATTGCACCCTGTTCTCTTTATGCCCCATCTCTTTCCCTCTATTTCGCCTCCACCCAGCCACCCCGCTGTGTCACCAGGACAGCTATTTACTCTTCCAGGGTGACGCTCACAACACTTATTTCTCTCCGTCCGCCTGCAGCTCTTTTACTGGCCTCCAGTCAGTCGGTCAGTCAGCCTGCGTTGGCTTATCTGGCTGGTTTCTTGGCTGGCTGTCAATCAGTCTGCTAGTCGGTCTGTATCTCTGACTGGCCTTTCTGCTGAGCCCATTTGTCAGTCAGTCTTTTAGATTTCTCTGCAAGGTGGATGTATCTACCAAAAAAACTGATTTCCTCCAGATAACTGTCATAAAATGCGGCAATTCAGATTTTTCATGTTGCTCTTGCATCTACAATACATACTGTGATCTGGATGAGTCCAACAATCGCTACTCGTGCTGACCCATAAGTCGTATTTTCACCGCAATATGAACACATCACAAAAGGCCTGGAATGCAATGAATAAGAAAAATCAATTTAGTTACAAGTTCCACACATTCACACTTAGAATGTAAAGATTTGATCTATCAAATGGAGCCGTGGACATGCATTTTCACTATTTTGTCAGTCAAATGAAGCTTGAAAGAGCCGTCACTTACCCTCGGATTAACTTGGGTTAATTTGGTAGCAACTGGGATGTTAGCTAACTCGATGGCTGAGGAAGGAGAGCGAGGCAAATGAAGTGTCAAGAGATGTTTTTGTTGAGTTCAGAAGAAAATATTTTCAAGGTAGCAGGAGGGAATTAAACTTTAATCTCTTCTAGTTGTAATGTTGCATTTAAATGACTGTTCTGTTTGCTTGGTTTGGTATTTATGTGCAGTTTGTTCAATAAAAGGGTGTTTGAAATCATTGTTTCTCTATTCAGTGAGCATAGTATATTCAGTGCACCTATTAAAACTGAAAGACATAATAACTGTACAGCTAATAGGCACACTATTGTCTGCAAAACATTACAATGCTGGACAAAGTTATTGCACATTGCAGATTTTCCTCGTATATTACAAGCCTACCTGTTACTTTTACAGTTACCTTCAGTGGTTTTATAAACATAATGTAGGCTACAGACTATGTGGATCTTTGTCACCGTGATAGAGTGCACACTTCTACTCTACTCCCTTCAAAGTTCAAAGGTATTTTAAATTGTGATTTGAGCCATATTTCTTCTACTGACCAACACTATACTGAATGCAACTTAGATTCCTCCTCTCATAATTGCCTTATTATCTAACAAACGTAATAATTTTGAGACTGAAATTCAAATTATGTGGCAATATCGCTGTGATTAGTTAATTGCAAATTTAAAATTTAAGGTCAACTATGTTTCTTTTAGGTAAAAGAAAACAACAATTCA
The DNA here is from genome assembly GCF_022539595.1 of Amphiprion ocellaris. NCBI lineage: Eukaryota > Metazoa > Chordata > Actinopteri > Pomacentridae > Amphiprion > Amphiprion ocellaris. Next base: position 9,721,101 of record NC_072785.1, read on the forward strand.
AAACAAACTTATAGATCTAATAGTGTTATCTTTGTTTAGTCCATTTCTTTACCAGTTGGAGCATTCATATGGCAGTATGTGCTTATTTTCTGTGGTTATTCTGCACACAGTGGGAACAAAGAAAAGTCGCATGCAGCCATTTTGACATGTTGTTATAGAAGATTGAGGCACAAGAGATTTGTTCTGGGATGTTTATTTTAAAGGTTAAGGCTATCTAAAGCAATCAGTGTTGAATGCTGTTCTGCACTTTTTTCCCATTACTTTAGGGACAGAGGTGTGCAGTTAAAGGTGTCAGTATGCTTCTATTTTCTAAACTACAGAATTAGTGAGATGCACCTAACATTTTTTGCTAATTAAATGTGTGGAGATGAGAAAGTAAACAGGGTTTGAACTTCTCTTGCCTTAACAATGTTCACATGCCAATTTAGTGTGTACGCTGATGTAGTTTGTGTTTGCTGTAATTACACTGGCTATTCAAAGAATCCTCCAATGTTACTTTTCAAAAAAATATTCCAAAGTTTATCTGAAGTTAATATGCAGCTCCAGCTCCAGTCAGATACACAAATCAAGTAATTATTTCCCAAGGTTATATCATTTTTAGTAGATGTCTTCTTTGTGTTTCCTTGTTGAGTTGCAAAGGCAGAAATATTACACCAAAAAGCCCATATTGGACCATCACACATATCTCATATGTTGTCTGATTTGTGCTGATATGAAGCGTTTTTTGTTTTTTTTGGGGTTTTTTTGTAGCACAGAATGTTAAAAAACGATGCTTGGGGTAATTTAGGATGGTGTCATCAATGAGTTTGTCCAGCAAAGTGGCTCAGAGTGCACTGTTTTTGATATTTTCTGCACTTTCTGCAGCACATGCAGCAGAGTACGTATCAGAACTGAGCAAATGGTGGTGTGGAGTCAAGTGGTGTCTTCATGGTAACTAATTTGTGAAATGTAGAGCTGGAAAGTAAAACAACAACCCCACCATCTTTTGAAAATTGGTATAAGCATCAGCCCCCAAAATGCAGGACCAGTCAGGCATCCAGCAGTAACTGGAATTTACTTCGGATAACTTAGGTTTCTGATGATGCTCGGTTTTACTAACTCAGACTTATTAATATTGTCTTCAGATTACTAGCAACTTAGCTTCTACCTTATGTATTTTGTATTTATTTAAAATGCACTTAGAGGTCATGGATTAATTTGCAATGACAATAAAAGGCATTCTATTCTATTCTACTTTTTGCTATTGTTACTCCGCCAGTAAACGCAGCGGAGTTACGTGACGATCGCCATTGATTTGTCTGTCTGTCTGTCTGTTAATAAGATTACTCAAAAACGGAATAGGGGTGTAGTGGTTAGCACTTTCACCTTGCGGCGAGAAGATCCCTGGTTTGCATCCTGGCTTTCCCGGGATCTTTCTGCATGGAGTTTGCATGTTCTCCCTGTGCATGCGTGGGTTTTCTCCGGGTTCTCCGGCTTCCTCCCACAGTCCAAAAATATGCTGAGGTTAATTGATCATTCTAAATTGCCGTAGGTGTGAATTTGACTGTGATTGTTTGTCTGTACATGTGGACCTGCGATGGACTGGTGATCCGTCCAGGGTGTCCCCTGCCTTTGCCCCAAGTCAGCTGGGATAGACTCCAGCCCCCCCGTGATCCTAATGAGGATCAAGCGGTGTATAGATAATGGTGGATGGAAAAACGGAATAATGGATTTGGATGAAAATTTCAGGGAAGGTCAGAAATGACACAAGGACCAAGTAATTAGATTTTGGTAGTGATGCGGCTTATAGTCTGGATCCACAGATTTGTTTAAGATTTCTGTATCATTGCTAGATAGCGGCACGGTGTCACTGTAACTATGACAACGAGTGAACGCTACGTCAGCTGCCTGCTGACAATCACGATTGCCATCCTACTACAAATCGTCCGTTGTGGACTTACCGGGACTTATCCGTCGGAATGATGCAAGAAACAATCGATTAAATTGTTGGGGTGTTTCCGAGTCCCATCAATGCCTGCCACCTGCTACATATTTAGGTCATTTGGTATCTGTACATAACGTACACATGCATAATGCATGCCTGTGCTCAGCGTGAGGTCATTTTTTTTGTGGGTACATCTATTTGAAATGGCCACATTCTATGCTGCTGTGATTTCTGATAATATCTAATAAACAGATGCTGCATTTCTAAAAAAAAAATGCTGCATTTCTGACAATGGCATACGGGGGAATGAACAGCCTTGACGAATACTGCGCGCTCTGAGTGCTTTTCTCGTTTTACATATGAGTAATATAGATTTTTCAATGCCTGGTTTGAACAGCAGGAGTGATTACAGAAAGCACAAACTGTTACAATGTGCTTTTAATCTGAGTATTGTTTCAGTACAGACTTGAAAAATTGAAACTACTTGTTGCACCTGGATTTCATTTACAGATTTCACACTCCACTTCATTTAAACTAACATCTGAGTGAATAATTGGAAGGCAGCGGTGGAGCTGAAAAGTTGATTCACTTACTTCACCATATAAGCAGCATCTCAAGGTCGGACTTTAGCATTTAGCTACAGCACTCGAGTTGTAGCTTTAATTAAGTTTGGAGATGGAGGTTTTTTTGTATCAGCACTCTGAACACAGTTGTTAACACAGCCACACAGGCAGAGGCATGCTACAAAAAAATCCAGTGTTCTTTCTGGGAAAAGGGGGTTAATGTGCATGAGAATTCCCAGTATTCAACTTTAGTCTGAGTCACCGTCTCACCTTGTAACAGCATAAAGTCCTCTTTGTGTTAATCAGTTAACTAATCCCACTTAAACTGCACAGTTCGGAACCCATTAATTACGCAATACAACATGAGTTATGAAACACACAGCTCCCATACATCTTTATCCGGCTCCTAATGGCACTCTGTGTGTGTCCGTGACTGCATCAGGTCGATGATGTGCAACCAAGTGTGTGTGTGCATGCTTTCAGAATTGTTTACAAGGTGCAGGCTCATGCTTTAGCTGTGCACGTGCCCATCTTCATACCTCGTATGTCTTTGTTTTACTCTCATAATTAACAATCCCGCTTCATAGATGCTCATCCTCTGTGACAAATGAGGTCTGTGCTGGCCATGACCTAACCAAGGTCCGCTGTCTGTTTTAATGCTCCGGGGAGAGAAGCAGAGAAATGGGTCGGGTAGGAAAGAGAAGGATAGAGGAGTGTATACGCTTGTGCTGACCTGCGCGGGTTATTAAGGCCAGGATTCATGTTATTGTAAACCCCACGGAGAAAAGACTTGGCTTTGATTCAGAGGACGTTTGCTAGAAATAAGGAGGCTCAGGTGCTGCTGGCAACATTGGCTCCCTGTTTAATCTTTCCTTGATGTTATAGGTGCACTGTGTGATAAAAAAACAAAAAAACTAAATCCAGCTTTCAAAATGGGCGCTCTCAGCTCCTGTGAGATTTCATTTAATCATATCTTTTCATCTTTCTCAATCTTCTAAAGCGAACACCAATTTACACAAGCTGGGGTTTGCAAACACATCTAGAGATTTTTCTGAGGTTTTGCCAAGGCTTTTTTTACGGCTCTACAGTAACTCCCACTCGTACCTAATGAAGAGGCTAATTTTGCTGCCTTTTTTTCCCATTCTTTTGATTGCTTCTTAATGCATTGCAGCGCTAGAAAATGCACAAGTTTGTCTGTCTTTGAAAGCACAATGCACCACCTCACAGCCAAGACAAGTCTCTGTGATGTACTTAGCAATGCTCGACTGACTTCTGTGAGTTGCTGCCCTGGCACTAATGAAAATCAAGATGGGACTGATGATGAAAGGGAAATGTAAGATTGACAACTGTGGAGACGAAAGGATGTGAAGATAGCAGGAAGCATTTTTCTCCCCCGTCGAGAAACATGTCAGGGCCCGCAAATGAGTCTTCCTGTCTCATATGAAATGAAAACGAGCCATTATCACGACTCGATCATTCTCACATTACAAGTGAAATTACAGGGTGCGCCGAAAAGGAAGGCGAGAGAGGTGGGTAAGCTGAGGACATGAAATCATCAGAAGAATACCTTCCAATTTCCAGAAATATTGTCTCCTTTATGTATGTGTACTGCCTTGAATCACTAAGTGGGGGGAAAGGGATGTGACAAATTATATTTCCATTCATATTAAGCCAGAATCATTTTGAGACAAGCGTTTCCCAATCACAGTGCCAATAAAAACTCCATTATTAGCTGCAAAACTTTTGTATTGGCCTCGGCAAGAAAGATCAAGGAGGAAGATGAAACACTGCCACATGTAATTACCAGAAAATTCAAACTGTGCTTAACTAAAAATAGGCACGATAACAGTAATTGATATGGAGAATTTTTTTGACAGGTCCAACTATAAGGGGAGGAAATGTGGGGAACCATTTGTTGGGTTGGACATTGTTTAGCTCTTACCCCTAACTGACTCTCCACGGTCACTACATCATGGACGTCAATATGAATTATATTAAAGCAGCGTCAGGCTCACCAGCTTTGATGTCAGCCCCACTTTATTTAGCTTGTGATGATGAACCTATAAGAAACTCATCAGCACGACCAGAATGAGCAGCTATAATTGTCTTTACAAGGTCACAGAGTGATCTTTTTTAATTTGACGGCATTGTTAATTTCTTCCAGCTAATATCATTGGACAAACTAATATCACTGGACTGCCCTCGGGGAGGGGGTTCCTTTCATGGTATTATGTCCCAAAATAAAAAGAAAAAAGAAAAAAAAAAAGACGATATTGGAAAGAAAAAAGAAGCAAGGCTGGTGACGAACACCGCAAAAAAAAAAGTGTGATTAAGACGAAGCAGTGTGCCATCAGAATTTAAATATGTAAATAAATCTCAATTTGTGATTATGAAAGCTTCTCACGAAATGGTTCATAATGATGAAAAAGGGGAACGTGGAGTCAGTCTGACAGGAAAAAGGCTAAGACCTTTGCTTCAGGAACCTGCTGACCTGAGATGACATTCAACCCCGTGTCCTCCTCATCTGTCGTCCTCCATGTTTTTCTGCTGCCTCAGTGAAAACAGCAAGAGGTGTTCTCCTCCCTTCTGACCCCTAAAAAAATAGGAAAAAGGAAAAGGATTAGCCCTGTGTGTTTTGGGACACTGGGGGGACGGAGCCAGAAACTGGCTACTAAGTTCACACTCCAGCAATTAGCCCAACTACTGTGCAGTACGTAGAAAGCTATCAATCACTGCATTTAGTGTGTGCGTGCTCGCATGTGTGCATGTGTGTGGCTGCAACCCTCCACGCTGTCAACAGAATGAATCAATCAAAGATTTCTGTGATGCAAACGGGAGACAAGTTTAAACTCTGAATCACTTATCAAGTTGACATCTACCTTGATATACAGCAGCGCTCAGGGTGGTGATGCGTCACTTGTTCGGGCTTCAGCTGTTCACTGAGCAGAACTGTATTTTTGGCGTACTATTGCGTCTGTTTGTGTCACTGAGCTTGCAGACGTTCCCTGCATGAGAGTGCAAAACACAGAAATCTGCATAAACTGCATTCCTGCTTGTAATGAGCTTTGTGCCTACATGAATCTGCGGGCGTCTGAGCCGGTCTTACTTTGCAGCATCTCGCTGCAGACTTAAATGGAAGATGAAAAGGGTGGAGGCTGGGGGCTCCAGGAGGAGAGCTGCTGGTGTTTAATCAGGTCCTTCGTTCTTCTCCTCCTGCTGTGATGAGCAGCTTTAATTCGGCTGCTCCCGTCTACTCTGGCATTCCTCTGTTGCCATGGCAAAGCCACACTTATTCTCATTCCAGTGGCATTCTGCTGATTCTGTGCCCAGCGAACACCCAAAGAAGCTCGCACATGCTCCGGCAAAGGCACACATGAATTTTTGAATGCATGCATGTAGACACATATTGAATACCCAGAGCAAAGCACACCAGCAGCTGCACTCATTACCTCACACATAACCTATACACACACATCTGCTGTTTATCATGTGTGAGCATGACGAGCCTTAAGCCTGAAGCCTCCACTGACTTGAATGCAGATTCATGCTTTAACCATCTGTCAGTTAACAGCTCTTTGTGTTGGCAGCATGTGTAATTTGGACCCTCGCAAGCCAATATGGCACCATGTCACATCATATATCTCACATAGGGTCTGCCAAACTGTATATCTCAGGCTAAGTAGCTCTATCCAGGGACACAGCCCCAGGCATCTGCCCTTGGCTTCTGGTGCACTGTCTGACAACAGCAGGGATGGGAGGAGGTTAAGGAGGTTTGGAGGAAAGGCTGGCAAAAGAATAGACAAAAGGGTGGGGCAAAGGGGATGATGGCTGCAAATGAAAGAGAGAAGATAGAGATGAAGGCTTCTATGTCAACATCATGTCTTGGTGCTGCACAGCACCTGCAGTAGATGCCAAGATAGGTGGAGAGAAAAGAGAGAAGGGTCGTGTGCTGGGAGAAAAAAGTCCACAAAGTGAGAAGGTTAAAAAAAAAAAGAAAGTGAAAAGTGGATTGGGGAGACTGAGATAACCATCGAAAGGAGAAACTTACTGCTGATTGGAACCACAGTAAGCTTTCAGGTCCTTAAAAAGACTGAACAAAGCAGCTTAGATGTAGTTGTTACCAAAATAGCTGAAGATTACTTAAAGGAGGTTGAGGTGCAGATGCAAGAACTACCAAAAGTTATTCGCATATAGCTGAAAACGAGGCACACAGCCAAGACCGTGGTTAGATTTTTGTTCCTGTAAAGTGATTTACAAATGACTTTTTCAGCTTCTAATTGCATCACTAAAGACAACATCAGATCACCTATGGAAATTAGGAGTTTGCAACCATCCTTATCGGGGTAAAGGATTTGGATTTTATCCGAATACAAAACTTACTGTACATGCTACGTACAATGAAACAGGCATTAAACAGTTTTCTACAATAGGAGAGCTATTTGGGGGTATTAGGAACCTTTGTGCATGTTCTGATGACCAAGCTTAAAGAACTTCTTTCAAGGCTGTTTTGGGGGATTGATAAAAGTAGCTGCTCCTGGGTAGATACTTCTCAGCAGCCCTGACAACACTGTTGTGCAAGTTTCGACTTTGATCGTTTAAATTCTGAGAAGAAAGTACTGATTGGCTAATTTCAAAGAGGACAATCACCATAATTAATTGTGCCTTCTCGATGAGCTTGTTCAGCAGCAGTCCTCTCTCTAATACCACCAAATGGTCTAACATAACAAACTTCCATTGATCTGTTTCCTACATGCTCATGAAACTGGAGTTATGTCAAGTAGCTGCTATTTGTAGTTCTTTTAGTGCACTCGAAGTTAAAGTCAAAACTGTCGGATCAAACGGCACAATGGACACAGAAAAGCTGAAATGGATGATTATCACCTTGTTTCTGCAGGAAAAAGCCACCTATTGCTGGTTGTATTTGTACTGGCCTTGAACTGGCCCACTTTGTAGCACAACAGGGGTCAGAACTGAAGCTAATGTGAGGCTTCGGCAGTGTGGTATCAGTCAGTTCAAGTCATTCTTACTACAAGGTTTCCTTTTGTGTTTTCTTGCTGATCTGTGGTGGAGCGATACATCCTGGTAGACACATTTAGGTTTGTGTCCTGGACAAAACACCTGTTGATCAGCTAGGCTAACCTTTCCTTCATCTTGACTAAAATGTTTACATCCTCCACACAGTGTAGTAATCAATTCATTTAGGTAGGAAATGTAACTTCAACCAGAATCAATGAAGAAGAAATTTAAAGAAATATTACCAACATTTACCCATAACAAAGTATTCTAACTACAAGGTTCTTGCATTTATTTTGTAGCAACTGTGTCGATGTCCCTGATGAGCAGATTGGAAGGCAACTGCCAGTGTGTGCATGGAAATTATTTACCGACCAGTCATTAAATCTAAGGCTTTTGTTGGTGTCATCCCAGTGGAATGTTGTTTTTGGCCACTCGATTTTTAATCCAAAATATTCCATCAACAAACATGCACAGTTGGTCCTAAGACATGAACAGTGGTGTATGGTTTCAAGCCGACTGAACACGAAGGATGATTTCTGTGTGTACCAAACATGTTCTATCAATTCTGACTCATTGTGCTGTGTACACTGTATAATTGTAGAGATTTACTGAAATGATGATTCTTGTTCACAAGAAATATTCCTAATCACATGCAGTATTCTCACACACGACATAAAAATTCTATTGTTTCAACCCATAAAATGTATTCAGCGACAAGAAAAGCCACCCTTAACTTTTATTTTGCTGCATCTGGTTCTCACATGGCAGACTGGTGATACATCAGTGTTAATTTGATTTCGTTTGTCTGCCTACTGAGTTCACTGAGAAAATTGGCTCGCCAAATTAGCATTGATGGATGACTTACCGTTCTTAACGAGCACTGCAGTGGCAATCAGGTGATTATCATTTATCTATATTTTAAAATCAAGGCGACAATACAAAAATCAAGGAGTGACAATGGGGCTCTAAACATACGTCATGTACTTCCAACCGCATGAAAAGAGATCAGGCGAGTAAGTGGGTGAGTCTGAAATTATCTCAATAGAGGTGAAAGATGGAGTCACTCAGAAGATAAAGGAACTGGAGCAGGATATCAAGTTTCTAGTCAGTCAGAAAAAGTGGGCTGCTAGTGAGGTTTGAGCGGCAAATCCAAACCCCTAACTCTCCCCTGCTGACCCCCAGTCTTAGAGAAAATTATTAGATGATGGAAAAATGGCATTATAACTTGCCCAAGGCCACCAAATCTTTGCATATTTTAATGAGTTTGCATGGCTAATTGTAAACATGTAGTGAATTATTGTAAAAGACAATTATAGTCCTTGTGCATTTTAGTTCACACAGTCAGTAAATAGCTATTAATATGTAAAACTGCTTATTCCTGACTGATCAGAGGTTTTGCAACAAAGAGTCATTAGACCTTATGAATTTTTTTTTAATCTATATTTTGACGTCTTCACTGTAAGTTTTAAGAAATGCCACAATGATGGTTAATCTTTAGTTTTACCAGAAATATAAATGTGCCCTTTTCAGCAAAATTGCACAGTTTTTTTATGAAGGATCACATTTTTCATCCTGTTTCTTATCTAGCATGCAGTACACAGCAGAAATGAATGCACCACTGTGCATTATTTCAAAGCTGACAAGTGGAGGATTTTGTCTTATGAACGATGAAAAACAGACATTTTAGAAACACTATACTGAAAATACAGGCCGCAAAGAAGAAGCTCCATGCGACAAAAGTGAAACACCTGTGAACACTGAAACCATATTGAGAACAGTTGCAGCAGCAGTTAGGAGCTAGAGTACAAGCCTTAGTGCCACTAATCAGAGCTGCATCCTCCTAAACAGACATAAACAGTGCACTACTTTGACAATCTATCTCTGAATAACAGACGGACAAGTGCTTCAGACTTTACAAAGGGGTTATCAGTGGACTTCTGTAACAGCTCAGACAGTGTGAAGGATATTGCATAACGTGAACCTCTATGGACAACATCTGAAAAAAAAAGGCCTTGCATGTACTTTGACAGTAAACTGCAACATGAAACTTTGCTAAAATGCATGAAAAGAAGACCGATGATTATTGGGAGAGCATTCTTTGGTTGGACGAGACCAAGATAAATTTATTCAGATGGTGTCCTGCATGGTTGGTGTGAACCTGACCAGGACCACCACAGTGAATGCATCATCCTGAGAGTGAAGCATTCAGGTGGTAATGTGATGAAATCAGGCTGCATTAGTGCAGTGATATTTTCTGCTCTATTTAAACCAGGAAAATAATTATTTTTACAAATATTTGTTGTTGTTTCCACAGTTTTGTTGTTGTTGGTGTGTTTTTGTTTTTGAAAGTTACCATACTCCACTAGCATATTTTTTTCTGGCTTCTGTACTGATGGATTTTCACTTTTTTTTTTTTTTTTTTAAAGAATAGTTTTACAGTGTAGACTCTGGGGACATTTTACAAATATGTAACCTGCAGGGATTCAAAATTCATAATAGAGGCAGAAAAACACTACTTTGTTTGCAAAGTGAGGTGTCCTGTCAACATTTTTGCAGTGGTCTCTATAATAATGGAGGTCTGTGGGGAAAATGCTTTTTGGGCAGCGGGGGAGTCTTTTGTTGCAGTGCCACAAGTGACTACTGGGAAAAATTGATCAGTCGGCTTGCTTTTGTTGTACATTCATGACAAAAACAAACAACAATAGTCAGATTGCGCGTCTTCTTGCTCAAAATGACAAACTACTTCTGTGCAGGTACATCCATGCAGCCCAGTTCTGATACAGCAATGGTAGCAAACCACTGAATAACAACAGTTTGTGGGTATACACAAATGAACTGAGGTAAAGTGAACAGTGCAAATGAGGCTTCAGAACATGAGTTCACATCATGTTTTGGATCTTCTACCATGTTTAATATAGAATTCTTAAATCATAGCATTAGCATTATTGACTGACCCCCAGCTTCTGTCTCTCTTCTAAGAACACAGCTCAGTTAAGGAGAACATAGCACATAACAGCCATTGTCCATTATGGTAGCTCTTTGTCAAATTCTCAGTAAAGCAGAACAGAAAAATCACTCCAGGCATTAGGGAAAAATCCCATGGTGAAAACACAATGAACTTTCCCGTGGCACTTAGGAGCGCACACTCGATAGGAGCATATGTTCTGATTCTGGTTGTAATGTAAATCCATAGTGTGATGTACAGCTTTCCATAAGCTCGGGCTGTTTGTGTCCAGCAGGCACAGCAATGCTCATGTGGGGTTATAAATAGCTAATGTACACACGCTCAGTTTGCCTGCTGAAATGGATATTCTTTAAACAAACAAATAGGCCTGACCCGCACTGTTGATGGATGGATGTACACCACGGGGTGCAGTTAGCGGGAAATAGGCTTCCCTGTAAACGGCGGCTTCTACAGCAGTTTAACAACGCTGAACAAATATAAGCTTACACAACAGCTACATTACATGAATAATTCCTGTTGACCTCCGGACACTGACAGTTTCCCTGTGAGTGAGTGCATTTGACGTGGACACATGCGTGCTTTCTCATTATAGATTGGTCAATACATTGATTAGCTAAAAAAAAAAACACGCGCAATTTGTTCTTGTAACTGCCAGCAACACACCCGGTGAGCCGATATTCGGCTGTAGCAGGTCTGCCAGCTCATGAATACAATGATAATTTGCACCACTAGAGGCCCGGACTATTGAGCGGAGACTCATTTACCTCACCGTGTTGACAGGGAGGGCGCTTGGTGTGCTTGTGCAGATGTTTGTGTGTGTTTGTGTGTGTGTAATCATGCACGTGTGGGCAATAGGGACTCACTCATCTCTGCCAAGGTCAGAGAAGGAAGCTGTATTCATTAACCGGAGCCACTGATTGTGCATTCAGAAGGACGTCACATTGTGGGACCACAATGAAGACATTACAATGGACAAAAATGCTACAGATGCAGAGATATTTCCCAAGCTCATCAACGAGAGGCCCTGAAGGGAACCCAGAGTTGTGTTATTCTACTGTATGACATAATTGTCCCCTCCAGAGTCAAACACAAATGAAGCCAAGCGGCGACTGTTGTGTGTTTTCTTCCCGATTTCACAGGAGGCCAGACCAAAGCTGTGACCGGACTCTTAAGTTGTGGAGCCAATACAGCACAGGCGACATGTTCGGCTCTCTTGTCGGGAAGAAAATCGGCCAATCTAGAAAAATAAAGATGTGAAAGCCACTTTGTAGAACAGACTGTGCCGCTACCCTACAGAGCAAGAGAAAGAAGGCACTATTACAGACTATGAGGCCCATTGTGGGCAGATGAAGAGGATGAGAGAGAGAAATACGGTTTATCAATTTGAAGCCGGACACACACACACAAATGCACACTTAGAGCAATGACACACAACAAAATGCCATGAAGTTGAACTGAGCTGAATGGGGAGGATTGCTGGGTCCAGTAGATTAGAGATGAGATGAGAATCAGGGCAAGGCGATAAAGAATGGCTTGTTCTTTTCATCAGTCTTGTTCAGAGCTGAGTGGGACAAGTATAGAGAGATGGAAGAAGGAGGGGAAGAACAGATGACAGAGAGGCAGGGAGGTAACGAGAGAAGGAGAGGAAGGCAAGGAGGGGAGTCGGCAGATGGAAAGGTGGATGAAGGGAGGAGAAGATGGATAAATGGAAGAGAGATGGATGAGGTGAAGGCAACTGAAGGTCAAAAATAAGTCAGAATTATTCCAATTCCAAATAATCCCATCACGAGTCGGTTTTTAATTAAATCTCCTTTTACATACTCACTGGTTTCTCAGCGCCATGGACATTTTTCCCATCAAATATCTTTCTTTTCCCATGGCATAACTCTTTCCCACACTTATGCAGGAATGAAAAACTTCTCTTTTAACCAGACTCAATGGCTTGTTTCACTCTTATCAGCCTCCTGCGTCTCTGTGGTTTCTCGGCTGTGAAAGCTCGCCGCTGTTCTGCTCCGGCGAGAGGCAGCCGAGAGGGGCGGGGGGAGTTTCCCAGGTCCTCTGTGCCTGCCTCCCTTCACTGCCCTGGGGGTAAACAACGGCCACTTGACCAGCAGTGGACCTCTGGTTCTTTTTTGCCACCCAGGCCCCCCTCAAAACAACGCCTGCAAACATGCAAGCAAGAATGGACCCTTTTTCTGAAGCTGCGTTGGCCCTCCTTCAAAGAAAAACTCTATCAGTAAATCTATTTTCAAGTGAGAGACTGAACAGTGTATCTTTGTGGGTTTTAGTGTGTGATGGACTGATCTTCAGAGAGCTAAATGAGTGTCAAATGCCCTCTAATGATAAGACTGGAGGGAGAAGAGTGGATGTGGTGGTGGTGGTGGGGATGATGAAGCTGATTAGTTGATTATGCGATGAGGGCTTCTTCTGAGCTGTCTGTAATTTGCTCGACCAGAAAACTAAAGTAATTAATCTCTAACTTTCAAGACCTCTCGGGGCCTTCAAAAGCACACCAAGAGCGTAAATCAACAAAAAACTACAAGCCTTATTGTGAAAATGCGCTTCCGAGCTAAATTGGTTGATTAACCGAGAGGCTTAAATCTGGGTTTTCTCAAGCAAAATAAACTTGGGGATGTTTTTTTTCCTCTTTCTTCAGAAGGTTGTCTTCACTTCACTGTTGCAAGATGAAGTTATGTTATATTTGAACAAAAATGCATTTGACATTTCCACTGAGGTTGATAACTTGTCCATGAAAATAAGTCTTTTGAGCTGCTGAAAGGAAGAAAAGGGCTGCGCGGAATTGCACAAGATGAAGTCCAAGTGATAAAAAAGAAAAAAACATCAGGTATCTTTTCCTGCTTTTCATCCATGATTCTAACAGAACAGTCAGTGTATCTAAAAATGAATACCAAGAAGGAGGAAAGGACAAAGAAGAGGATGCAGGAAAAATGATGTGATGAATGGGTAGGATAAGGTGAAGAAAGAGGAATAAAAAAAAAAAAAACAAGCGATGATGATGGGAGAAGGTTAGGAGAAGGAGGATGAAAGAGACAGGATGTATGAGAAAGAGATAAAAAGAAGAGACAAGAGGATGAAGAAAGGTTAGAGAGGGAGAGATGCGGGGATAGAACAAGACGAGGACAAAAGGGATGAGAGAAAAGAACAGAGATAGAGGAAGGATGTCCCCCATTGTTTCTGACCAGTAAAGGTTTCATTACATTCTGTGCGATAACGGCAGCTGGAGATCGTCTGTGTAATCTAGACCACTCCGTTATCCCATCGCTTCCCGTATAACAGTGCTGTTTACTGCTGTATCGCTTTACCCTAACAGTAACCTACCTCTTCAAATTACACCCACAGTGCACAGGCACAACAGTGGACCCACAATGGAAGTCACAACTGATAAGGTAATAGTACACACTGACAAGCGTACGCACAGAACTAGACATGCAGAGCATATAGTGACCTGTGTGTGGAGTCAAGCCAAGCAATCCTTCAAGCTACTTAGTTGTCAAGAACCGTTTACATTGCAGGGCTGCACGAGTTCCAACATTACTTTTGTGCACATACAACTTCCAGGTTCACTCACTGTGTTTACATGGAAATGAGGATCCCACTTTTGATCAGGTTTTTCATGTATTCTATTTTTGTGTTTGTGCATGTAAACATTATATCCAAGTTTCGAAAGTACGAGTGTCCCCAAAGGAAACCAGCATCAAAGCATGCATGGATGCTGCTGACTACCTGAGCAGCTAAGTGTTGTAACAGAAATACAAACAATAACATCAGAAAAAGCATCCCACTCTTGGAACAATTAAGAATCATAATATGGTCTTTCACTGGTGAAAACCCCTCTCCAGTCACTGACTAAACCTGTAAGGAATTATTTATAGTTACATTGCTGACATGGCCTCCCCAATCTCTGCAGCTCCAGCACATCAGCTCACCTCCAACTCTTCTCAGACACTGCAAAACTGCTCTTCGCTACAAAATGGCAAGTTGTAATGTTGGAATAATTCAGCCATACGTGTTCAAGTTAGAAACTGATTCTGAAGAAGAAACGTTATGAGTCTAAATCTGTACTTTTCTGTCATCGCTACACTGCAGTTTCAAGGTGGAAATGCTCAGCCATGGTGTTTTCTTCCTAGTTCGCTTCTGTTACATCTTCCAGGATAAAAAAACACCATATGGACACGTTAACAAAGTAAAAAACTTTTACCAGCTTTAGTGAAACTTTAAGATATATTCTTGGCCTCCTAGATGCAGCAGAAACAATCTGTAAACACAATGCTGACATGTAAAAGCAGCATTTCAAATTGATATAACAACTGGACACCTGATGGGTGGATGTATACTCTCCTTTCTACCTTTATTTAGGTCTCAACAAACTCTCAATGTCCACCACCTGGTGCTGTCTGGATCTGGGTAGGCGGCTTATAGTCTATTTATAGTTTTTGGAGTTGCGTAGCTGAAAACAGCTGCCTCTGGAAATGAGGATCTTTCAGAATATAAAAACACCATATGGACATGCTAACAAAGTAAGAAATAATTACTAGGTGTGTTTAACCCGAATTTACAGATGTTTTCTTGCCCTCTTAGATGCAGCAGAGACCCTTTCTTAGATTTGTTAGACATGACACCCCCAGAAGCTTGAATCCATGTTTTTGTCACTGTCATCATTGCGCTGCAGTGTCAAGGAGGAAATGTTCAGACAGCTTGCTCACTTTGCTCATGTTGTGTCTTCCAGTGTGTAGAAAACACCATATGGACATGTTAACAAGATGAAAAAAATGATTTTCCCTGAAGGGGGGTCTTTAAATATATGTAATTTAGATAAGAAACACGGACAGGTTTCCTCCAAGGAACCAGTAGAAAATGTCAGGTGATGGTAGAAAACTGCAGAAACATTCATGTTTGAGGTTACTTGTGTAGAAATTAGATGGAAAAAAGACAGATGTTGTGACTGTGGCATCACAGACTATGGTTTTCAAGCCTCGAGTTTGGCGTTTGGTCTTTTGAAACCACACAGGATCTGACTGAAACCACCTAAACTTAAAGTATGCCCCACTGTATGGACATGTGCAGTTTGTCATCTATTTTACTCTACATGGGACTGTAATTTATAAAATAAACATCATGCTGGCTTGAAACTAGCAACTGAGACCAAAATCTTATTAGGAAAATGTCTCCTGAGGTGATGAATCAAGTGAAAAATATTGGCAATTTCTCATACACTTTTATATGATCTGAATTACAGGAGTCGCCCTCTACTGGCCAATAGACAGAATGCAAGTTTTAGTCACTTCTGCACAGGCTTAACTTTTTTTTCCCAAGAGGCTACATTAGTCTTTATATGAAGTTTATAGTAAAAAGCAGTTATGAGTGCATCCAAGACTTGCATGAACATAAAAAAACTCTCTAAAAACAAGTTTAAATGTACAAGGTTTTTGTTTGCAAAAAAAAGGGAGCGAGATAAAGGGTGCATTCCAATATCCAGATTATCATACTATACAGTATGGCAGAAAAAGATTTAGTATGTTTCAATACACAGTATGCCAGATATATTGTACCACAAATACCCAGATGTCCTACTATATCCGGTCAGATTTTACAGCACGCAAGCCAGCATGATTTTCCACAATCCACTGCACAGTAACGTCACATGCATTGCGGCTTCCTGCAGGCTGCCAAAGAGAAGCTAATCAAAACAGAAGTGTGAAAACATCATTATGTCATTTTAGAACAAGTTGTACGGTCACAATAGAGCCTCTGCACAGATACCCGCAGTGTTGTTGTCACAGTGGGGTTGCCAGGTTTGCTGCCATTATTCCCGTACAATTACTCGTATCAGACACGATTGGTGAGCATCGGTGTGTGCTGGCTGGTCTCTCCAGCTGTGGGTTTTTGAGCTGCAGGAGCTTTGGCTTTCACGGTCTAACCACCATCACCTCGGGGCCCATTCACAGCAATGATGATCTCTGCTTAAGACTTCAATAGGCATTCATCTGCACCTCATTCAACACTCACTCACACACACACGCACGCACGCACACACACACACACACACACACACACACACACACACACACACACACACACACACACACACACACACACACATTCACCTGGAAGATTTGTTTGTGTTGGTGAGAATATCTTCACCTACACTAGCTAGGAAACATGTATGGGAGTACTTTCATGCTTGTATGTACTCTATGCATGGTGTGTGTGTGTGTGTGTGTGTGTTTGTTTGTATGTGCGCCAGGATGAAATAGCTTTGACTGCATTTTCCACACAGCAGATAAGGATCAGAGGCGCCCTGATAGTAGGAATTAGGAGCAGGGATCCCATTGATCTCTAATGGACCGCTACAAGCAGTCTGAGAGCCCATCAGTGTATCCAAGGAAACACGACCCCGCGCTTGCACACACACACACACACACACACACACACACACACACACACACACACACACACACACACACACACACACACACACACACACACACACACACACACACACACACGCTCGCACAAAACAAATAAGATAGACACACTCGCTTGTGTTATAAATGCAAGAAATGTTACTGCTGGTATTAGGTTACATGGCCAAAACACCCCCAGAATCAATGATGAAGGCTTAATTACGGAGGGTGAGGGATGAGACTTTGTGTGTGTGTGTATATGCGCTCATGCACCAATATTTTTTTGCTGCAGTAAAAAAAAAAAAAAAAAAGAATCACAGAGAGAGCTAGTGTTTCAAAGCTGAAAGTTTAAGTGAAACTGGAAGGTCAGTGGACTAGATTGCCTGGTCATCCCAATCCTTTGCTATAAGGCAGGGGAAAGAAAATCAAATTACCCTTTTCTCTCTCATGAACACAACACACACACACACACACACACACACACAGTCAGAGTAAAGAGACGGTGAAAGATGGCCTCCCAAACGTCTTGATATTGTGCCTCTTGTCTTTCATCGCAGATGAAATGAATGTATCCCTCCTGCCTCTCTCCTCCTCGCCGCTCCTCGCTTTCTCTTGTTTTCTGGCCTACTGGGCACATCTATTACCCTCTGATGAATGACACTGAGAATCGTATCTGTGCTTACTACTCTCGCTGTACAGCGTCAGCAATTCATCCTGCGTCTGAAAGCTCAGGGTCGTATGATCTGCTTCAATAGGACTCTGTTAATCTCCGCAGGACCAATTATAAAAGCATTATTTGAGAGGCTTTTCACAGGAATGTTACATTGAGTGTCCACGGATTCTGCTGGACTTCAATGACCAACACAAGTGCAATTTCAAATGATACTCACTTTTTTTCGGGGTAGCGTTATAAAACGTGTGGGAAGAGAAAATGTACTTTGGTTTCAACGATATAAAAGTATTAGCTTTGCTTGGCACAGCTAGACTGGATCTGTCCACCTCTGACACTTACAAATTAAAGTATTATGTCTTGTTTGTTAAAGTGTGAAAACAGCAAGTTGCCTTTTACTCTGGGTTCTGACTATTTGTCGGCTGTGAGCATTTTCCAGGCTGTGTTTTGTGATTATAAATCATCAGATTTTTAAAAAAAAAGCCATTTGAAGCCATAACCTTGGGCTGTGGCAAACTGTGACAGCCATTTTTTCACAGTCATGACAAACTGATTACTGAAGACAACAACGGTCAGTTGGTATGAAAGTAACTGTCGGAAACAGCTGTAAACAACTAAAACTTGATGTTATTTCAAGATCAGATAATGGTTCTTCATTTTCCATGTGGCACACTTACTAAATTGCGAAGAAAAGGATCTTACAGACAGACAGATCAACTCGCTGGTTTCTCATTTGAAATTGTAAGATCAGTGTGTGTTAAGTTAGTGCAATATAATCGCTGTAGAAGCCACTGGTCAGGTCTAAATGCTTCTGAATGATCTGAGTGGATTCCCAACTGAGCCTCTAAGTGCTACTTTTCATTTCTAACTTCCATTACTTCTTCACTTCCCTCTAAAATTACATTGCCATGGCACTGTGATAACCTTATACTACAATAGGAAAGGCTAATTATGAGTGTTTAAGCTCCTTTTTGTAATTAGCTAAGTTGAAGTTTCTTACATTTCATTCTCGGAAGTTTTCTTCCTTACTCCCGTGGTACAAATGGCTGAACAGCTGAAACCAGATGAACTTCAGATGATCTTCACGGGCTGCTTTCAGAGTTAGAATCTCACAGTCTGTCTTTTGTGTTGCGGCAGATTTAACTACCGGAACTGAGTGTTAAAATGGTTTTGATGGAGAAGTTAAAGTGCGGTTAGAGTTTATTACAACCTGGGTCTTACTTCTGTAAGACAATCGCCTTAAAGAGCTTAACTGTGAGAGTGGAAACATCCTTAAAAATAAGTCAGATGGGGTGAAAATCATGAAAAAAATGTATTTTCCAATAGAAAACAAAGCCAAACTATGAGATTATTCTCTGTCCGCTGTCAACATCCATTCCAAGTTACAGATTGCTTTACTGATTCAAATTTAACAGACCACACTTGACTAGTTGTGCATACATTTCCATCCTAATGTGCATATAAATTCTGTTAATATTAAATGATTCGGCACTCTTAATTTAATTCAAATGGAAAATTAATGCATGCGGGAAGCCATGTGCTCTTCATAGAAAGAAATATTGGGTTGGCACATGGATATGTTGCGAATCACATAATCTTTTCCTAACATTGATCAAGAGTTTTGGATGCTCAATTCAACCACGGCAAAACCATAGTATATTTGTCACAATCTGTGTGACGGTCACGCTTCTGATGGTATCTCATGTGGTAATGCTTCATCAAATTTTAAACCCATTACACAGTGACTATTGAACTGAAGCTTGATTTTAAAAAATGATCTCGCAAATCAAATCACAAAATCCATCAGAATAATTACAATTAGTTGTTTTTTCCTCAAATCATTTAGCCCCACTAATCTGTATTTTTATATTAAGAATCAGTCAAATTCACAGATAATCCACCAGACTCTGTTGTTCACTCACAGTAGTTCATTTTCAGAGGCAGCTGTTTTCAGCAACATAATCTCAAAGGCTGCCCATAAACTTCCTGTCCAGGATCAAACCGCACACTGACAAAGTTGCTGGTGGACAATGAGAGTTTGTTTAGGTCAAAACAAAGACACAAAGGATTAAAACAGCAGAGTGAATATTGGAAATACATCCATCAGGTGTCCAGCTGCTACATCCACTTCAAATGTTACAGATATATGCCAGTGTTGTGTTTACAGATTGTCAGGCCAAGAAAACATCTGTTAATTGTAACCAAACCTGGTAAAAAGTTTTTTTTTTTTTACCTTGTTAACATGTCCATATGGTGTTTTTATATCAGGAGCAAAATGAGCAGAAAGCACCGTGGCTCAGAATTTCCAATTTAAAACTACAGTCTCAAAAGTATGAACTTAGACTTCATACATTCATTTCACACCCAAGGAACTATTTTTTTTTTTTTTTTTTACCTTGCAGGGTTGAATTTTCTATATCATTATTCTTCTTTTGAATCAGTTTTCAACTGAAGCATGTGTGACTGAGTCAATCACACATTACAAACTGCCATTGTTTGAGTTGTAGGTGAGCTGGTGTGCTCGAGCTGCAGCGAGAAACAGAGGGGTGAAGAAGGACTTCATAGACTGACGTATTGTATAGAAAGCAAAAACGTAAAGCTACAACTAAGACATTTCAAGACAGAAATGAATTTTTTCATTGAAATCAACTTTAAAAAAAATCTAACTTTGATACATGTAAATGGTTTAGACTAAAGGGATTTTGACCAAAGCAGAGCTACTGTTACTGGGAAATCAGAAAAATGCATTTGGGTAAAGGACCCAAGTGCAAACGTGTGGCAGACAGGGTGTGGTAAGCGAATGGAGAAACTTTCTGGAAGAGCAACTGGTGAAACCAACAAAAATTGGTTGTTGATCGAGGGATAAATCTTAATTTATAGTCCAAGTGAAATCTAAATAACCTAATCTCAGACAAAAAACTCGAGAAAACAAAAGTACAAACCAGCATGAGGTAGAGTCCACATTGACAAACATGAGATGAGTGAATATGAGGGTAGCAAACAGGTGGAGAACAAGCAGGAAAAGCAGGGTTGCAGACAAAAGAGTAAGCAGGACAAACTGGCAAAGAACAAAGGAAGATGTGGGAATATATGCATTTATATGCCGAGGGATTCACAAGATTGAGGTGAAATCCGGACTATCAAAAAAGGATGGAAAACAGACAAAGCAAGAAAGTAAAACAACAAGAGACATACAAGGACAGGGATCTTTTCAAAATAAAATAGGATATAAACCCGACAAAGCCCAAGACTATGATAGCTACTTCCATCCATCCATTATCTATATTCTGCTGAAATCCTCTGTAGGGTCGTGGGGCGGCTGGAGTCTATCCCAGCTAACTCAGTGCGAAGGCAGGGGACACTCACACTCACATTCACACCGACAGACAATTTAGAATCACCAATTAACCTCAGCATGTTTTTGGAGGAAGCAGGAGAACCCAGAGAAAACCCACGTGTGCACAGGGAGAACATAAAACTCCACACAGAAAGACTCCAGCACAGATATTGCAGGAAGAAACTATTTTGATATAGATTGGATATAAATTTGAAAGGTTGACTATAATCCAGGGCTTTAAATCACCCAATATCATCTGCACGGTAAGCACACAGTAAATGTTAGCAACAAAACCCTTAGCTTCCCAAGAAAACTCAACTTGATTAACTGGTTAAAATAGTTCAGATAATGTGGCACCTGGATTGTTTACAGCCTGTCAGATAACTTGTCTTTCCCCGTCTGTTCTCACATCTCAGCAGTCACTTTGATGAGTACAAGGTTATCATAACTGATGGAAATGATAGTCATAACTATAAAAACAGTGCCCAAGTTGCACTAAATCATAATTATGCTTGGGGGTACGCAGCTGGTGGCATATGGCCATGCTCTTTAATTGCTTTGAGTGCAGAGTAGCTCAAACGCAAAGCCTGAACTGTACAGCCTGTGTGCTCGTATATATTTTACCTCCACAAGCTTTATGGGTAACTTGGGTAACTTTGGTCATTGCCTGCACTTTTCTGTGATATTACATATCATTATTGCTCTGGGATTCATATAACAAAGTTATTCTAATTAAGTCTCTTCAGTTATTATGCTGTATGTCAACCTCAAGATGACTCAGAACCTTGCTGACCCTCTTTGACGACGCTGCACTTTGATCATCATCACTTCCCATCCATCTCTGCCTTGATCTGCCCCTCATTCACTCTCTTTCTTTCGTTTTCAGTCTTTTTGCCACCACTTTTTTCTCTGTGAGTGCTGGCTTAATTGAACGCGGCAGTTGTCTCCTTTTAATTTCAGAGCTTGCTAATGTCATTAATAATGTATGGATATTCTAATTAGAGTCTGCCCCAGTCGCTTTACGGTGTAAACACTATTGATCATCTGTTAATTAAGTTTTAAATATCATTGACGGGACGTGGAATCGGAGGCAAATATGAACATTTTCATCAAGCCTTTCCCATGCAAGCGTTCGATGCTCCAAAATCTTACACTAATTAAAAAATGTTGCTGATCCATTCTCTCGGTCCATTTCTGTCTCAGAGTGGTGCTTTCAATGCCACCAGTGACACAAAAAGCACACACAGGTAGAGGATAAACAAACACCGATCCACGCACACACAACACCCTACACGCAATACAGAGGGCATAACAAAATAGTGCTTGTCGGCTGTAGATGCCATACAGTTTTCAAGATGAACTAGATCCAGGAGAATTTACAAACATAGCCAGGAGACATAAAAAGCTTCCAATCTTACTGTTGCGCATAACAGCTGGTCTTGTAACACTGAAGGATTAGTCCCCAACGCTACAAGAAAGTCAGCGCCATACCCTAAGATCCATCTTATGACGCAACAAACCGATATAATACGCGCCAACACTGGGACGCAAACATCAGTAAACACCGAAAACGCGAGCAAACAAGTGCGCATGCATGAATAATCAAAGGCAAAATTGAACACATATGTACAAATTTGCATAGAGAAGTGCAGGCAGTTAAAGCCGCAAACAGCTAAGAGGGAGTAGGCTTCTCTGGGACTGGGGGCAGAACCCGCTGCATACCAAACAGGCAGGTACAGATGGCGACCTCAGGGCTAAACACACCCCAAGGGCCTGTATGCAACCGAGTGCATGTGTGTGTGTTGGGAAAGTGAGGTGGAGCAGCATGTGGTGAGAAAAAAAGAGGAAAAGGTCAAGTGCTTGTCCAACTGCTACCAGCCACTCCCTCCTCCTTGTCTCCTTGTCCGTGTCTTCATTCTTCTCTCCATTCTTGGCTACGGCTCACACTTTCTCTCTAATAAATTCTTCCACGTTGGCATTACAGACCTCGAGCCGACACAAACACACTGATGGGAGCCGGTGTAGCTTAGACAGACACACAATCAACAAAAGGAGCGAAATATAATCCTCACACCCACCTCCATGATTAGCTTTGCGGGGCTTCTTGTATTTCGATGTGATTACTGTCAGTCAATTGATACATTGCTTTTAATATTTGAGCAGTTTTGGAAAGTTTCATGGAATTGCACATTAGCTGGTTAAATGAAATTTAGTTTCATTTATTCTGGCTGACTGCTGCACTCCATGTTTCCAACAAGAATCATGAAGGTGTAACTTGTTCCACCCAGGTGCAACAGAGCAAATACCATCAGGAAGACACCCGCCAAGCAAAGTCAGTAAACAATTACACGATCCTGAGAATTTTTTTAATTAGCAAAAATAATTAAAAAGCACTTGCGTGGGTTTATCTGAGATGTGTGCAGCTGCTGAGTGAGCCTCAGAGCCTCTCAGATGTCACCAAGGTAAGCAAGGAGAGCGTTTGGAAAGCATGTCGTGCCTCCATCGCAGGCTCTTGTTACAGTTTCTCATGCAGTTTGTCGTGTGAATCCTAAAGCGGTGGAAATCTCACACTGGACTCTGTTCACATTTGATGGAACACCTAAAGAAACAGGCACCGTTGCTGTTAGTGGAGGAATGGAAAACCCTTAGTGACACTCTGGCAGAGACGCCGCCATGCAAAATCAGAATGCTTCAATTTCTTTTATTATACTGAGTTAACACCTGTACTAGGGGGGTACCGGTACGTTGATTTTTGTGAGAAAAATCAACACATTGGCACTTTAGTCAAATACAAGCAAATTGCACAATATCTGAGCACACAGTGAGACTATACAGACTGTTGGGGATTTTTGATACGGTTGTGTTACTGGCTCCTCACCTTTGGGAACAGTGGAACATCTGTTAGATGTATTTTCCTATAATGACATCTCCCTTGTACGGCAAACCATTTTAACGTTTAGTAGCTGACTAAAAGGAATTAAAGTGACAGGTACCAACAACATCATTTTGACTGACCTTAATAAACTCTGACAAGTCTGAATTTTTAATCAAGCTATCTCATTGTGACTGGTCAAAGCATGCATCCATTATCTATACACCACTTGGGACGCAAACCGAGAGATAAGTACATTATTGTGACCAGTTTAAACTTAATTTAAGATATCTTGGATATCTTGAATTGAGGAGAATTAAATATATATCTTGAACTAAAATTATAGTTAGTCAAAATTAAACTGTATTTAAATCTGGAATTACAACCAGTCATTTTCCAGCACAATGTAGATATGTATAATAAGAAACTCCATATATGTGAATGGTAACAGTGATTTTATTTGTCCTACGAAGAAAGGCATTGTGGATATCTGAAATATTCTTTTTGACTAGATGGAACTGAATATATCCAGTCTAGCTATTAAATGTTAAAACTGCTTCCTGTACCCTTGCAGGTGTGTATAAACACCTCCAAACGCTATAGCGACCTGCTATTGTGTTGCACTGTAGTTCAATGTTGCCCAAATGTTGCCACTTTGCGTGTTTTCCGGCCGACACCAGTAATTGCACATCATTCTTCACCTTCCATAACAGGAAGATTCGTTTCCACACTGCCACTTTTTTTTTTCTTTCTAAATTTCAGTTTCATGAAGTTTCCTCTCAAGGCTGCATCTGAGGAAAGCGAGTTTAGAACCTGTTTTTTAGTTGCCAGGGAGACGAGCTTTGGTGAGGTGCATAGAAACATTCAGTGCTATGTACTGTACAGTAACTGTCTGACTCTGGTTCATGGCGAGTTCGTGCAGTTTTTTTGTGCTCCTCACGAGGCCTTGTTCCATTCTTTTTAAGAAAGTGGCGTTTTTGCTGGAGGAGTCGGTTTCATTATCGTCTCTCATGAGCTGGAATCCTGTACGCCAGAAAAAAATGTGTCTTTTTCCTGCAGACAATTCTCACTTGAGATCGGTGTAAGATCATGCACAGAAGTTAGTTACAAGAGTTTTACTGTTGAATGATACTGCAGAATGGTTCAACCATGGTAGTCTCCTTTATCCAAGGTTGAGGTGCTCACAATGAACAGCTTCTGAGGAAGAGGATGTACCAGACTGCTTGTTTAGAAAGCACTGGGGTTGCAGCAGAATGTCAGGTATTGTTCAGCACTCGCAAACCCCCGCTGATGTATTACGTTCATTTTGTAAAACAAGGCGGTTAAATGCCGCTGATTATTCCTTTAAGAGATGTGCGGCCTTGGGCGCTGAGGACATCAAAGGACTTGGAACAAGCCAGTGATCTGTTGCATGCTATTCATGGACCACACAGACACTTCAGTCCTCTACTTCTAAGACTTAACAACTTACTTCATGCATGTGGATGTTGGCCCTGACTAAAATGAAAAACCTCGCCTGTGAACAGTGAGACTGAACACTGACTATGCAGTTTATATTTAACTGTGATAGCTTGCGTAGATTTTACATACGTAGATTATTGCAATTACTTTCATTATTACTGTTATTTCCTTTTCTAAAAGAAACTATAATGCTATTTTTTATAATAATATTTTAAATGAGAACATAAAAGGCATCAAAGCTTTAAAATGGAGTTCCAGCTGATTGTTCAGCTGTCTGCTTCGCTGCTTTACTGTTTTGGTTCGCTCCCACTGCTCTCAGCTGGCAGCGGCTGCAAGCTGTTTTCAGAGAAAAGGCTTTAAAAGCCACCGTGCGCTACCTGCTCAGCACCGAACGACAGACAGACACAGTTAGCATGAAGGTATGTGGAGCATTTAGCATCTTTAAGAGTCAGTGTGACGGTTCAAGAAACAGGACTCAATCGCACGACACAGGAGAGCAGGAAAAAGTCCAAACTTCAAGTCTTTCTTTTGGAGCCAGTGGTCATAGAAAGGTGGGCAGCCAGTGGGGCAAAGAAATCCAAGAAAGAGCAGGCAGAAGGTAGAAAAACAGAGACAAGCAAAATACAAACAAGGCAGACTTACTGTGAACAGACAGCTGCAAAAATACAGCAGATACACAAGAAATATGAAATTTGAAAAGAATTCAAAGACAATATGGCAAGTGACGATATACATGAGGCACTATTACGGTAGCAGGGCTCAGGTGAAACTAGTGAAGGTGGAGCAGGCAATCAAAAGGTGGAAAAATCACAAAGGCAGGAAGTAAAACCAACAGACAAGGAAAGAAGTAAAACAGAAACACAAAATCATGACACTCAAATATTGGAGCTGTTAGAGACCAAAAAGAGCTAAAAGAAGCACAACTTGACGGATGATGTTTAGCATATACATAAGCAACAGTTTGAAAGCAAGTTCACCTTACTAATCTAAACGAGCACTAATTAGGAATTGTGCTGCTGGTAGCAGCTCATTAGGGATGAACAGTTCATTGAAATCGGAAAATGTTGCAATATATGAATGAAGCATTTTGGTGATGTCCCAGCCTGCAAATCACGTACAAAAGGGAATGTGCTTGTTTAGTGCAGAACACAGGATTGTCTCTCACAGCATTGGTTTATTTTTGGTGCATTTTTAAATAAGACCTGTAGAATGAAGCTATATCGATATAATAGTATGATTTTAAGCTTAGATGTGGCTCATTTTCCTCATCAAACTGCCCTGCATGTAGAATTTCTTCCTGTTGAAAAAGTTGGAGATTCTGTTATTACAGTTTCTGGCTCTGATAAATGGCATAATTTTGCCTTTTTTTTCTTTCGTTTTTTAAGATAACACGCCTTTTAAATCCATTGGTGGGTTTTAGGGGTACTGAGGGATAAAATAAATTCCTCTCTCTATGATATACTTCTTTCTCAGTAGACAGTTTTTGGCTTATCACGGCAGGAAAAGCACAGCTGTTCCGGATGACGTTAAAAATGACTCCATTCTGTTCAGTTGAGTCGGCTCACTGTAATGAACCAGGAACCGGGACACTTGATGGAACGGAGCCATGACTGTCCATCACAAGTATCAGCCTACTTGTTGTCGCTATCTGAGCGTATTTCTCCTTATCTTGAGGTTTCTGTTCTTCCTCCGAGCTGCTCTCGCCGCATTAAATGCAGCATCTGCTTAACCTGACAGACTGAAACTTTGCTCACTCCTGAGTCAGGCCTGATGGATGACAAAATCAATAACGGTGAAGGGAGGGAAAGAAACATTATATTGCCAGCTGGGGCATAAGTGAAGAGATAACAACTTTTTCCTCCCTCCCGGTTTTCCATGATGGCTTGTTGGACTCAGGTGTGAGTGACTTTATTGATTGGTGATGTCACATTAACCACCACTGCTTCTCCCTGTGGGCTTGTTTTATTTGTTCCATATTTCTACCAATGCCGAAGGCTTTTGGCTCAACAGACTGACGTGTGCAAATACTTTTAATTAGTGAAACCACTTTAAGTCATGGCTTTTTATCAGTGGCAATTATTTGCAGTTTTTTTTCTTTATTAGAAACTTCACTGAGCTGTGTGATTGCAGTTAGATTTCATCTGTAATGTTGATTTCATTCAAATGTGGGCCCGATTATTAATCAAGGGAAGGTTTTTCCATGCAGTGCATACATGCCTTTTCTCTAAATAAGGTTGATCATTAAAGGAGGATTCCAGTTTATTTCAACTTGCTGTATTTCCTATTAATGTGCCTCTGGGAGTAACTTTGCACTTTCAACGTCTGTTCTAGAGATCCGAGGAAACGTGAAGTCGCACTAAACAGTTGTTCTAACAGCACTGGAGCAAAAAAGTCTGACCAGAAGTAAACACTAAACTTGATGAATATTAATGTGCTAGCATGTCTCCCCAGATGGAGATCCCTAATGCAGCGAGGAAAATGGCAACTCCAGGTGGCTAATTTTTGGGTTTACTGTTGGTCAGGCTCGAAAATACACTTTTGAAATGTTTCGTGTAAATCATGCAAATCAAGTTTCTTGCTTAGCTGCAGGGGGTTTGTACCTTTTTTGAGTCTCGCAACTAGACGTGGAAGCATCTCAAAGCAGGTTTACAAAAACTCAGGGATTCTTTGTTACTTGTGGAGCTAAATGCATGGTTGTTGAAATTAACATACTTCCCCTGTTTGATTACAGAACTACAATTTATAGATTGTCTTCTAAAGAAACTCTTCAAACGTTTCATGCAATTCATTGCTCTGCTGTTTGTTTTGCAGTTGGTTTGCATTTCTTTCGTGGATATTTATGTCGGCTTCTACTGCTAACACCTGTGGACAAGTACAATATGTGATCCTCCTCTTATATCAGTGTAAAGGTTACAAAATCAACACGTCTTACGGTCTGCTTCCACTCCAATCTGTTGCTTGAATTTGTTGGACAAACTGATCTCAATCACTGTTTTTAGGAGTCTTGTTAAATAACTTTTAATTGTACATACTTCTGCTTAATTTATTTGTGCACAAAGAAAGCCACTCTTTTTATTTTGTTTGTTTTATGATTTCATTCCATCCGCATTTTATGCTACAAGTGTCTTCTGGCACTTGTCAGGCTTGAACTGTAAAAAGAATTTATTCTAAATGTCATGTCTGATAAAATGAAGGTTAAACCAAATAAAAATGAAAAATTCTGCCAAATTATTGGAAAATATACAAGGTTGAAACAAACCGAAACTGTCCTATTTATTTTTTCTTTTATTCAGTTGGTTAAAAAAAATTAAGAATATTTAGGGATTTGGGTTTTAAAATAGTTTTCAGGAGTTTATTCATTAAATTTATGCTTAACTAACAGGCGAATTACAAGGCTGTTATGTGTTTTAATGGATTATATGCACAGTTTATGAAATCAAAATCTCTTTAAATGTACAGTGTATGTATCCTTAATTTGTACCATTTGCACATTTGTTCGATTCGGGTGTTAATTTATGGGTTCGCCCATTAACATGAAGGTGATCAATGGAGCTATGTGCTGATTCAAAGTTTCTTGAGGGGATAAAAACCATTAAAACTGACTGAAAACCATGACAGACATCCCTTAAATTATTCTTTGAAAAGGCCTTATTCCGTCAGTTGTT
Source organism: Amphiprion ocellaris (assembly GCF_022539595.1). Classification (NCBI taxonomy): domain Eukaryota; kingdom Metazoa; phylum Chordata; class Actinopteri; family Pomacentridae; genus Amphiprion; species Amphiprion ocellaris. The sequence goes on from NC_072785.1 coordinate 9,749,999, forward strand.
GTTTTATCAATTTTAGGCAGTTATAGTAGAAAAATATAGTATAAATCCTTTAAAATACCATAACTCCATCGTTATTGACTTTATTAGTGCCATTTTAATGTATATCATTAGGAGTTCAGGATTGTTGCATCTTCTCACAGAAAAATGGCTGAATTAACTGTTTTTACTTCTTTCATCTGCCTCAACCTTATAAAGTCTAAACTCAGTCACTTCAACTCCTATTCCAAGAACTTAATAATGAAACCTCCAAGTTTACCTGCTGTTTTGTTGCCCACCAGTAGGAGGAGCTGTTGTTGTGGTAATAATGAAATCACCTTGACTATCCAATTGCCCTTTTTTCCCTCCTGCATGTAGAAGTACAGTAAATGTTGACAGGGCCTTTCTCAGGAACATCCTATCTAACCAGCAAATCTTAATTCCCAGAACACAAACACTACTAGTAAGCAGTCTAAACTTTTGGGCTCAGGTTGCATAAAATGTCAACTAATGGAAAAGTTGTGTGTTTGTGTGAGTCTCGCGGTGCGTGTTATCCTTTGTGTGAAGCTGTGGGACGGCGCAGGTTGACACAGTGCAGAGCAGCATGGGAAACACGGCGGCCTGCTGGGCTTGTGGGTTCAGACAAGCGTGGGGCAAACCGGGTCGGACAAGAGACATCACAGACAGAAAAACAACGAGATTAGGAACCAGGCCTCCTGCTCTTTACGCAGGGACAGAGCGAGTCTGACCCAGAGCTGCAGGCCGACACAACAGGTAGTAATACCCACAGTTCCATATACGATCTAAGAAATCATGGTACCAATTTGATGCACTGTAAAAAAAAATTACTATAAAAATGCAGTTAGATTCTAACAGTATTGTGCAGTTGTTCCAAATACTGGAAAAACTGTAAAATATGATGTTTTTTCTTGATGAAAAATTAGTAGAACACTCCACATAGCACAGTTTAGAGTAATAATCTGATTTCAGCAGCTTAGAGTATTCTTGCTAACTTTACACTGATACCCTAAGATAGGGCATTTTTACATTACCTAAAATTATTTTCCATGGTTTCTACAATTTGCCCTACATCCCTGATTTTAAATAAATGTACCCAATCCATAAAAGTTTACTAACATTACCCTAAATTGAGTATTGTTGTAGTTTTTTTTTTTTTTTTTTTTTTTTTTTTTAGCGTTATATGCATTTCTATATGTTAAACCATGTTGGTAGATAAACTGTGGATTATATAGATTAAAGAGACATTTTTTTAAAATAATATTTGTCTACAATTCAAAGTTTATAAATTTAAAAGAAGAAAATGTTGTGTTATGATTAATGCTAAATACTGTAGCAACACAATACAGAATTTAATTGGAACATATCCTAAGTATGAAATAGTAAATCTTATATTCTACTGTAATCAGTTATACAGTAATTAACGAAACAGTTGTTTTACTGTAAACTTGACATTCTGCAGTGGAATGCAGTCATAACTGAACACTGTAAAAATACAGTAAATATTGGCAATTTTGCAAATAATTTTGCAAGAAAACTTGTGCTGCCTTTTTCAAAAGGAATATATCCTGCTCATCTATGTACACTATATCCTCGTCATTAATAAACAAATTTGAACAGATTAGATGGTAACTAATTACTTTTCTGACCGATCACATCAGGGCTACATAATTTATTCAGTGCTTTCACATTTTTCTTCATAATACCATTGGCTTATATGATGCTGTTTTTTGTTATTTAGTAGAACATTTTACATAAAGTGAGTGATAAATGGGCCAGCTAACCAAATCCTGACTTCTTACCACTTGTCCTCTGCTACTCTGGGACACATCTTCAGATTCCTGTTGCTCTCCTGCAGCCCAGCTCCTCTGCTCCTCTTTGCTGCTGCTGTTACTACGACTGTAACTGTGCAGTCGAGGCTCTGGGACGATCTGCCCGAGGAAATCAGGTCGTCTGAGTCAGTGACCTCCTTAAAGTCCCTTCTTGAAGCAGGATTTTATCTGAGAGCCTTTCACAATTTTGCTTGAGTTTTAATTTCCTTTGAACCGTCATGCAGTGAACAGGTTTTTATACACTGAACTGAATCTAATCCTGATGACTGCTGACCTTGTGAATCACTTTGTATCGTATATTTTTGGCAAAGCGCTCCGTAAATAAAGGTTATTATTATCTTATTATCACAGAGTGGCTTTGCTACTGTTACTATTTAGAGGCAGCACTTTAAAATGTGTTTGTTTTTTTCTTCGTTTTTTTTTTCCCATGCAATATTTACTTCATGTTTTCTGTCAGTGTTGCAAACATGGTCCTTATTCTTCCTAATGTGCTTAATTTATTTATATATTTCCCAGCATGCAATGAAAGACGCAGCAAAAATCTGAAAAAGCCCAACGTTAAGGATGGTCACTAAATTATTTAACTTAAAAGTTTCTGTAAAAAGTGCACAAAATTGTTATTTTAACATAATCTAGTGGTTTGCTATTGTGCAAAAGAGGCTAAGTAACATTTAATATTTTTTAAAAAATGTAGGAAATGCAAAGATGCAAAGTGGCAGGTTGTCATAAATGCTATGTAATGTTGGTGCATTATGTAGCATCATGAAGGTACTGGGCAGGTAAAAATGTTAATGGAAACACTTGCTATTACTCAGATGGACACTGACCTCAGTTCAGCAGGTCTGGACTTCTATCAGTCGCCTCAGCCTTCATCAATGAACTCATCTCTTTAATTCAACCCCTTCTCTTTCTTCAATTCCCCTCATCTGGTGTCTCCTCGTTGCTTTCCTCAGCTCTCCACTTTTCTTCTCTCATTCAAGACCACCTTCTCCTTCTCTACTACATTACACCAATTATCCAACTAACTCTCTGTCTCCTCTGCTCTCACAGACCTTTCTTAATTCAAGTCATTTTTACATCGTCACGTCCACTGTTTACCTAGTATTTATCTGGAATTTTCTCAAACAGATGGTTTACTGGTTATGCAATGCATTTATCCATGTCAGCGTGAATATGTCAGAAGTGCTCTGCACATGTTGCGGCTGAATTCAGCATTCTCCCTCAGAGGAATCACACTGATCCTCTTCGTAGAAGGGGGCTGATGTAAAATTTTTATCAGGTGCAAGCAGAATCTGCTGCTGTTGTCGTTCCAATGAGCCATGGGCATTTCGTTTTGTTTCGATGAGGGTTTTTTATTTGAGGAATAATACAGAACAAACCTGATAACACCGATGCCCAGCTGTCCATGAATGCTGAGGAGAGGTCTTAGGGTGAATACAAAATGACTTAAGATTCACTTAGGCACGTTTTCTTATCATAAACTAACATTTAAAGCCTTTTCGTGCTCATGTCTAAACACATTTTAGTAGAGCTGTGTTTCCACTCAACCTGAGTGTAATTTTTAAGTTAAAATAGGATATATAAAGGTTTTGCTTGCAAGAGATTTGGTGGATTCAAAGGGACATTCCTTTGATTTTTCTTTTGTTAATTGTTTGGGAAATTTGGATGAAATTTGCATTACATTTGGGCCGAAACGTGTGTCGAGCTCAGGTAAGATTGCAGAAGCAGTTCCTTCTTCTAGTCCCTTTCAGAAATACTCTCTTTTCTGTTAATCTGACAGCAACTGAACACGAGGAACTTTTGTTGTGACAGCAATCTTACAAGGTCGGACTTAGTAACATTTCAGTATCACTTTCATGGCACAAATGACAGTACTTTGAGTTGTGTGAAGTGACTTGGGGAAGGCTTTTTCCACATTTTAGCACCAATATTAGTCCAGAAACACTTCATAGAGTGCAAAAGACACAGTTTGCAAGACAAAAATAATAAAATTACACTTTGTCATCCATTATAAACTGAACTGTCCATAATAATCGAATTTAACTGCAATGAAGACAGAGGCTGTAACAGGTCAGATTGGAAATAACAGATAATAAAAGTAATCCAGGTTTTGACAACAACATTAACATGAGCTGAAGTGTAGTTTGTTGCTTCAGGCTGTTTGTAAGAAGCTTTCCTCTGAGCGTATTAAATACTTGAAGCATCAAAAAGCAGCAGGATCCATAAAGGCATGTCCAAAGAGAGAGAGAGCCTTCACACACAGTACAACAGTGGAAGCTTAATTCATTATCTTTCTAAATCATCCCCAACATGGAGATAGGATCAGTCTTATAGGAAGTCACACTGTGACAGAATCACATTTTGTAAGCTGCAGGTAAATCATTTGTTACATAGCATACATAATTCAGGTTGAAGGAATATTTTTTATTGTATGGTTTGTAAAGTAGTTATAAATTTTTAGACTATTGTCACACTTGGACAGAATTTTCAGTGTGTTCAGAAAACCATAAATAATGAGGTATTTGGACAGTTTGATAGGATTCCTATTTTTATTAGTCTATTATTAGGCTATACATATTTTCTAATATACTGTCCAGTCTTTTGTGTATGACAAACAATGCTCTCTCCATTGCTGTTGTGGCTGACTGTCTACATGAATCTATGGTCGACATTAATATTAAAGTGACCTACGTCTCAATGACAGAAAGCCATCATTTAACAAACTGATGAGGCAGCAATGTTACGTCCATCTGAAAAGAGGGTTTATGTTATATTAGGTGTCAGGAGGCTATTTAACGCCTAGTTTTGCCGATTTTTAAAAAGTGCTTTCTTTAGACAGCCACAATGTTGACATTATTCTTAACCTAGAAACAATATTCAAGCAACATCGCACCATTTATGAGGTCCCTTTAGTAGCTGTTCTGGAGCATTCGTTCATAATAAGCCAACAAGTAGTCTTTAGCACATTCATGCGCAGCATGGGTCGAAAAATACACATATTCTATTGAATATTGGCCACTTTTGACCCATGTTGTGCATCAAAGGGTTAAACTGCTCAGGAGATTAATTTAAACACCTACAATTCCATAATTTTTTGTCTTGGACCCAAGGATGTACAACAAAGCAGATGAAATCTAAAACATGATAACCTTACGACCTCTAGAATTCAATTTAGCCCAAAACTATCTCAATGGAATGAGATTCACAACCTTCTTCTATTCTTACATGTATTATAATCTCCAAAAATCAAAATATTAAATGAGTTATGCTGATTAAGGTTCGCTCTATAATCATTTTTTATTTTTTAAAAATGTGGTCAGTTCATAATTACCTTCAGGTGTCCTTCCTCCTGCACTGCCTGATCCCCCCTCATCGACTAATGACCTTTCACTCTGACAAACAGACAGATGACTTCATTTTACCCCCTCTGTGCAGGTGTCAGTGGGATGATGAAAGGCAAGAAAGAGGGATGCGATGAAGAGATGAGGGGCTTTGCAGGATGTGACAGAACACTGTTGGAAGGGAGCAGGGCTGAGAGGATGGAGGATGGATGGATCAGCAAAAAGTAGGGAGGAAGGACAGCGGTGTTTGTTTGCCACTCTGAACTACCCTTTTATACACTGGAAAAAAAACAAGCTTTTGCAGATAAACCTTTAGTTTGTTCCCACCTCCGACATTTGCTCCTCAACATAACAGACACAGTTTTTTTTTTATCATCAATTTTTTATTGAGAAAATCACAGCATACCTAAAGCATGTACATTGAACAGTACAATGTAACCATAACTGGTGATCTTCTGTAACTTTCTTAACATCGCACGTTCTGACCCAACTCCCCATCCTCCCTCCCTTTATCCCCCTGCCATCAACGAGCTACAGTACATATGCATGTCATGCAACTACATTATCGCAAAACAGTCTATCAGTTGTGACCACAGTTCAGTTGTATTAGATGCTGCATTGTTAATCCTTGCAGCAGATAATTCCATATAAGCAATGTCCAGAAAACAGTGACGCCAGTGAGTGAATGATACATCATTAGTTTTCCATCTTTGAGCAATGATCTTTTTGGCCCCCGTGAGACCTGTCAGCCAGAAAACAAAACAAAACACTTAAAAGCATTTTTTCTAGCGATGATGTGATCGAGTTTTTTTGCCTCGCAATCCGATTTAAAGCGTTTAATCTTAAATGTCTTTCAGTCTGATAATAAGTGTGATAATACACACTTCAATTAAAGTTATTAAAGTTATTAAAATCAAGCCAATGTATATGCTTGACAAGTGAATAATTCTGCAGTGCATTAAGATAAAAATTGTATTTCTCTGTCCTAGCCATAATGTTATGTACACTACCGTTCAAACGTTTGGGGTCACCCAGGCAATTTCATGTTTTCCATGAAAATTCACATTTTTATTCATGTGCTAACATAATTGCATAAGGCTTTTCAAATCATCAATTAGCCTTTCAGCACCATTAGCTAACACAATGTAGCATTAGAACACAGGAGTGATGGTTGCTGGAAATGTTCCTCTGTACCCCTATGGAGATATTCCATTAAAAATCAGCTGTTTCCAGCTAGAATAATCATTTACCACACTAACAATGTCTAGACTGGATTTATGATTAATTTAATGTTAACTTCATTTAAAAAAAGCTTTTCTTTCAAAAATAAGGACATTTGTAAGTGACCCCAATCTTTTGAATGGTAGTGTAGGTGATCACAAATGTTGCTGTAAAGCTCCATTCTGAAATAAAATGTCTGGAGGGTACGGTGTATTTTGGCTCCAAAAGATGACAAAAAGCTCAGTTCTCTACATGCATGTTAGAACATGTATAGTAGATTGGTTGTAGTCCCTTGTTGCACCACAAGGTGGAGGATGTGGGCCCTTGGACTATGAGCAGTTCTGTGCTAGGAAGAAGTGACTATTGGGTTTAGCTAGCAATGGGCACCATGACAGAGACTTCTGTGAAGCTGAATGTTCTCTGGGAAGAGTTGGTGTATTTTCTGCAGTGTCCTGCTACATCTTGTGCTCTTTCTTTATATCTGTGTAACTACAAACGTAAACAAATAATTAGAGTTCCCATCAGTTCTATAGACCCCTGTAGCATCTTTCACTTCATGTTTTGTTTTTGGGCAATGCAACTTTAAAGTTCTAATTCACTCTCGCGGTGTCCTTACACTTGTTTCCAGCACCTACAAGCAGCTGTTCTTAGCCAAAGCTGTAAAATCCACTTTGCATTACCATTTTGTGTGTCTACAGCAGAAAGCTCATGGACAAGGTGGATCACTTAGCAGCTAAAAAATTAGAGGTTTCTTTAGAAGTTTGCCGAGACCAAAACTAAGGTCAAAGACGACATTAAATTAGTCGGGCAGTGAAATTACAACTTCAACTGGATGCTAATGTGCTAACTCTTCTGGATATCAGCTTTTTAAGGCAAAAATGTGAGAATGTTGTAATTGTTTTATGCTGTTGCACCAGAGTGGCTAAAATTTTATAGATTTTTCCTGAAGAGATTGTTCTTTTTGAAAATATTTGTTGCACGTGATAGCCCAGAGCCCAGTCCGACACCAAAATGTACATTAGCAACATTGGACAAAAAAGACTGTAAAATGCTGAGATGCTCATGTTTTTGGAGGTGATGTTCTTGTCACCTTAGCAACCCTGAAAACTACCAAAGTTTTGTGCTTAATGTTTGCATGGGTGTATTTGAACCCAAATCATGAACTTCTGCTGAATCTACTGAAGTAGCTCAGCTTAACAAAGTAGTTTTGTAACATAAACAAAAACAAACAGCATCTGAAAACAGATCAGTAAAAAGCAACTGAAAATGCAGCCGTACATAAAACTGAAATAAAAAATGAATGATCCCACACAAACATCAAACCCAAGTCTGTTGAGTGAAAGTCCTGTGATTATTGCCACCACCACCTCCTAATGTAGACTTTGTTGATGTCTCTATTTGCAAAGAACATTTGCAAGTTATTTGATGGAGAAGAAAAAAAAGAGAAACAGGCATCGACATCTTGCCATTTTACAGCCCTTATTGTGAAAATGATACGTTTTGTACTGTGGACCAACGTAGCTGTTACACATCTTGGTGTGTGGCTGCGTTGTGTAGCGTTCCCACGTTTTCAAGCACAAGGACAGACGTTCGCTGGCACCAGTTTTTGGCTCTGTTTCTAATCTAGACAAGATGCTACTATGAAATTTTCCATAATAATTACAACAAAGATTGCAGGTGTAAATGGGGTTATTGTATGCCTGTCAGTTCAGCTAATATAAAGTGAAAGGTGCCCTCTGTTCCAGATTGTAGAATCAATATCAACATCTCATTTTCTAGTTTTCCATTTCCCAAGATCCCCAGACCTTGATGGAAGCTGGAGCAACTTAATCAGCAGTTTAAGGAAAACACTTTTGCTCCTGTGGCTGACAATGAAGGACAATGAAGACGGTGGCGATACGTACGGCTGTGTGACTAGAGCCCAGTATGAGCCCATATTTACATTTCAGTCAATAGAGTATTCACTCATCTGTTTGAATGACCTTGTAAAGTCAGTAATCCCTGCTTCACAATGAATAAATACATAAACAATGAAATTTCATCTGCTCACAGTCGCTCATTTTAAAAGAAAGTGAGACAAGAAAGACAAAGGGAAGAGGAGGGAGGTGAGCGGCTGAGATTCACAGTAATTCACTGACTGATAAGTAATTGTGCTCTTGTATGGAGTGCAGGGACTGTTGTTTGGTACTACAGGGTAGTGACTGTGGTAATGGCCCAATCCATATTGTACTTGTGCAGCAAATAGCAAGGTAATCAATGTGTCTGACCAATTACTGTGTAGTCTTTCATTGCATGTAGTATACGTTACATGTTCTTGACAGTGAGTTAACCAGAGGAGCTGAGCAGCGAATGCAATCAGCGTGATTGTTGTTTTTTCACAACAGTATTAGTTCCAGCTCGGCAGAATACGGAAGCAACGGGTGCGGCAAATTTCAAAGCGAAATAAAACAGAAAGCCTAAGAGATAAAGGTGCTTTCAGTGTGCTCTGTCTGCCACCTGATGTTTTATTCAGAGATGAGTTCACTTCACTTCACTTCACTATAGTGATTTATATAGGGCCTGCTTGAACAAATGAGGATTTTTTTTCTCTCCTCAACGCAAAGACAAAGACAGAAGGAGCAGAAAGCTATTTGCAATTTAGAGCATCAATAAAAATGCAAATAGTGGGAAACCGTTTCTCAGCTGTGACAATGGAGGCACCGTCATTGCAGCACCCCAAAGACAGCGAGACGGATGGACCCACCCGAATCCACAACCCAGAATTCTTTATCTTTACACTGAAACATTCAGAGTTAGAAAAACGAGGGAGGAGGATTTGCTTCTTTCTGCAAGTGCTGCTTTTTGGTAAAAAATGGTGTTATTGTACTCCATAACAGTGACTCGTTGCACTGGAGAGGATGTTTAGCTAGCCTCGTGGTGGAGGTGTCAGGGTTGACGTGAAGAGCAGGTCGAGGTCTGTCAATCAGTCAGAGGGAAAAGATTTGTGGGACAGGTCTGCTGAAAAAAAACCCACCTCACTGATGTAACAGACAACACTTTAAAGTAGAAGGATTTTCTTGTCAAACTGGTATCGGCGGTGTGTGTCAGTCCTCGTCTTAAAAGTTCTTCTCTGTTGTATCATTAGAAAAGAAACATACTTGTTGAAAATGCACACAACAAAGCATAGATCAGACCTCACTGTCTTGCCCACGTGTAGGCTGAGCATCTAAAGAGAGTTGAATGAAATATTTCCAATACACAGCAGGGTAAATAGCTCTTCAATGTGACATAAACATAGCGGTGATTCTTCTACATGCACCATTACTTGGGGAAGATGTTGGCTTTTTGAGTATTAAAAACAATTTAGCCTCAGCTGTTTTGTAAAATATCATGTATTTAGCAGATGTGCAAAAAATGTTACCTCTATTACAGAGTTACTGTTTTAAGACAAGTCAGCTGGAAACCTTAGACTCAATAAAGTACATTACTTTAAAGAGTACATATTATGTATATTTGTTGGTTTACAGTTTTATTTTTGGGATCTACTACAATAGGTTTACATGCATTAATGTTCAAAAAGCACATTCGTTTTCTCATACTGTAGCACCTCTTTTTACCCTTTATCCTGTCGCTTAAAGAACCCTTCCAGAAAGGCCAAGCCTACTCTGATTGGTCAAAAACATGGTAATTTACAAGGGTATTTACCATAACCCCATATCTAGACATGTAGCAGAAGTGGCTCTTCTTATTAGACTAGTAGAAAGCTACTCATTCTTTATTTGAGGTCAGACTAGGTGTTCTCGGCAGGTGTTATGCAAATGTGTTACATGATGATGTAGATAAGTAACAGAAGAAAAGTCTGGGCTTCAAACGAGGTGTTTCAGGCAGGAAAGGAGGAGTGTTTTCCATGGGAGAGAATGAATTTCTTTGGCATGCACAAAAAGCTAGATTACACACTAAAGGGAAGGGTAAAATGTATAAAAAGCATCATATGGGCTCTTTAAAAAGTGAATGAGATACATTTGCTAAAAATCTATGTGCAGCAGTCATTTAAGCTGAAATAGGCCAAAAAATAAAAAGCCTGTTTGTCTTCTGCTGCCCGTTATTGAGGAACTGTTGAATTCTTGAGCTGTAAGCCTGGCTCTGTTATTTGCTGAACATGTGCTGCGTTTGGCAGGAGTCTTCCAGACAAGCAAAGCCTACTGGTGTCGGACAGACAATCCATCAGTCAGCCAGCAAGCTCTTTCACTCAGACCTTAGACCTTCTATTTTCTGTGAGAACAGAAGGTCCAGACTGAGAATTCACACATGCATCTACCTGTGGCACATATGGAGAGAGAAAAACAAAGAAAAAAACAAACCCATTACTTCACGATACAGATGCTGTATCAGCTTCTGAGGGCAAAGGGAGCAGCTGCTTGATAACAGCAGGACCTTGAGGCAGAAGCATTAAGAATCATGTGAAGTCAATGAGAGTTTTTCTTTTCCCTGACTTGGTGTTTCCATGCTCGCTGATTCTCCCTCTGAGTGGAGTAAGTGCACAGGTAAGCTCAGAGCTTATTGGTCAAGACTGAGATGGAAGAATTTCTTGATCAACTCTGACGCACAGCCCAATGATTTATTTTTCTTTATTTTTTGGGGGGAACTGTGTAAACAGAGAACAAACGTGGTTGTTTGTAAACGCACACACACATTCAGGTGTCTGACGCCTCTTGCTGAGATCAAACGGTAAATTCCATCCTTGAGGTGCAAAAGTTCTCCATTTATGCCGTTATTATAAAACCGCCTGTCTACAAAGTTTTGAATATTTCTCAGAATATTATATTACTAAGCAGCTTACCAGATATTAACAACAGCAAAGTCACGACTCCTACCTCACCTGTAAAAGCCATTCTAGACAGTGAAACCTTCGCAAAAAGCCAGACATATTGGAGCAACTCTTGACCCTCTAGGGAGTTTGGGGATTAAATCTAATCTCCTTTCATTTCCAAACACCCACATCCTATCTCTGTATCCAATATTCCCTCTTCTCTGTGAGACTTGTTTATTTATGCAATGGTGATGCAAAGATTTCCAGCTCGTATAAACTCCAAATCTCTACCTTCCTGTTGTCGCAACTGCATGTTTGTGTCTGAGAAAGCGCTGGTGTGTGTCCTTACTGGTTGGCAGCAATGCAGCAGAGTTTAGGCAGAGTGAATGATCACTCTGTTTATAGGGATTTGATTGCAACCCAGAAACCAGGCCACATTCTCCGTCTGTCAGCTGCCAGCGAGCAGCCTGGCGTCAACATTTCATTCCCTGAAACTCTGCCTTTCTTCTTCCTTTTCCTTCTCACTGCTTCTCCCACCTCTTTCCTAATTCTTTTTCCCACTCCTCACCCTTTCTCAACAAATTTATTTATTCGCAGCCCCCCCCCACACACACACAACCCCTCCTCCCCTCCTTCTCTTGCTGTATGTGCTCTGATTTCCCTGGGAACTCGGCAGACGTCTGCATCCCCCCTTCAAAAACAGTCGCGCTCACATTCACGCTCGCTCGAATGCGCTCACAAACTATGTATGTTTTCACACACGCATGCACATTTAGGCAAACACACACATAATTATTCCGTGCGGATTACCTGGGAGTGACGGCATCTGGTTGTAATAATTTAAATATTTGTTTACTCTGAGCTCCCGGTCCCCCAGTATGTGGTAACAGAAGTTTATGAAACCAAATTAATTATGTGTGCCAGTTCCCACAGGACCCTCAAAACACACTGCTCATCACAAATTTGTACAGAATATTGGAATGTTGGTCCCCTCTGACCTGAAGCAATGTTTTCCACTGTGTCTGCAAGTATGCACCAGCAACTATGTATGTGTGCGACACTTTGCATCTTGGGGTGTGTCTTTTTCTGGCACAAGTATGTGTTGCAGCAAAGCACTTTGGATGTCTTTTTAGAGTGGCTGTCTAATGTTTTCTCGTATGCGTCCATGCAAAAAAGATTCTTATGCAATAAATAATGCATGCACATAGTTTTGACATGAAGTAAAACAAGATATGTGCAGTCACTTTTGCAAAAACAGTTAATTGTAAATCTAAAAATATTCTCTAAACGAAGCTTAATAATGATGGTGGACTCGGCTTTTAAGGCTCTGATCCTACATTTTCTCATTTGTTGCAAATCATCCTCCATCTCTTCACCCTCTTATTTCCTGAAATCCTTCCATTATTGACAAACTAGTAAAAAATCTAATAAAATTCCCACTGAAACCCTCATAAAAACCATAAAAAAATATGATCGGCAAAGAGGCAATTCACTACTGCTCCCGAATATATTGATATAAGCTTGCTCTCCCTCTCAGTCTTCCATTGCAGAGGTACAATGAAAGATCTTCGTTTGAAGCACACTGACACATTTCAATGTCTGGCATTTACATAACAGGAATTCCCCGGCAACAAATTCACCCCACAGCATCACTTCTGCTTCATTTCTGTTCATTTCAGACTTGGCAAAATCTCGTGTCCCCTGGCATCTTACAGGTGTGTTCTCGCAAAGAGCTCCAAAAAAACTCCACAATTACCGACAGGAGGTTGGAGTCCAGCTGATATGACTCACTTAATAGCAAAACTCTTCAAAAAATCAAAAACCCAATGACCCAGATAAAACCTCAAAACATTGTAAAAATGCCAAGACAGAATTCTATTTCTCACTTGGAGAACATCCACACAGCAAGGGGCAGAGCAAGATTCAAATCCATCAGAATTAAAAACTCGTTGCACAACAACTCTCCTGTACTTTTTCACCCATATTTTATGTTTTTTAGCTCTCTTACCCCTATTGCCACCAGGGTAGACACTCAAGGTTCTGGAATATCAGCTCCTATCGACACATGTAGCGTCAATAGTGTTGTTTGATGTGTTTACTCGAAATATCTTACCATGTTTGGCATGTTTGCTGCTGTGTGTGCATCTTCACTTGTCTGTCTCCATACAGGCGTGTGATTTTGAGTCAGAGATGCGAATATACAGACAGCACTTCCACAGTGTTCATGAAACGCACACCTCCGTCAAACACACACACGCGCACACAGTCGCTATCATCCCTCCTACTGAACCAGAAATAGGCATACATCCCTTCTCCGCTGTCTCAACGCAACATTGATGTACGAGTTAGCTGTGATGTGTGAGGTTAAGTACAAAGACAGTTGATGCTGACGGCGGCTCGCGGTGGGCGAGGGGGCGACGGGGTGGGCAGGTAGGTAGAAGAGGGAGAGGTTAGGAGAGTGGGTGTCCTGAATGATTCATACAAAGCTACTCCCAGAACAGCCACTGCTGCACTCAACTTCAGCGGTGGGATATGATAGCGCGTGTCTATTGATGTAAAGAGTTTCTCTCTGCTCCCGTGTTGGAAAAGTTCAAAGTTATCGATTTGGCCAGAGAGCTCACTCGGAGTAGGTGTTCCAGATACCTGGCCCCACTGGCTAATTTTATTTTTACGCGCCAGAGCAGGACCATCAGTCTGCCCGCGCAGTGGGACATCACAAACCCTCTCCCGCCTGCTTCGTTTTTATTCATCAGCATTGTTTCCCACCTCTGCTGTCCTTTTCTTGCTCTTGCTCACCCGGCTCCCCTCCTTCCAAGGCCATGTATAGTGCGAGATAAAGAATGGCAGAGTCGGGTACAGAGGGTAGGCTGGCAGGATCACTGTTTATGGATGTTTGAGCCCAGTCTCTGAGAAAGGTAATTTCACGCTTGGCGGCGCTGACTCCAGTCCCAACGTTGTCCCTGTGATTAATTAGGCTTTTTAAACGAACAAACCAGGAGCCAGGTGAAGATGTTAATTATCCCACCGTTATGCAGATAGAATATAGTGGCAGGCCTGCAGCGCTAGTTAGCATGTGCGTGCCCGTACACATGCACAAAGGTTGACATGGATGTAATTTCACAAGAGCGTGCGCTCGCGTTTAAGAGAGAGAGAGTGTGGTGTCGAGGCAAACAAAGAGAGAAAGTCTTCAAATCATTTCCGACATCAGTACTTTTACATCTGTCTAAATAAACCGGGTTCACCTTTTTACTCACCGCCAGTGTTCTTAGATCATTAGGAAAAAGCAGCAACACAGCTCTGACTAAAACATCAGTAATGATCCAAACACACACTAGAAAGTGTCATCTCGAAGCCACCCAAAGAAACAAACAAGCATACAAGCATTATTTTATAACAGACTCGAAACCTGAATCATCCGCTCTCAGTCATCCTCATTATATAACAGCCATAAGATATATATGTCTGGACGCTCTGAGGAAATATGGATCCTGTAGGTTGCTTTGTGATTCTCTTCATTAGCTCTGTTTACCTTGCCTGTCTTTTGTTTCTGGTTGTTTTTGTGGTAGCTGGGATGTCTGGGATTTTATCAAGTCCTCAGTGAGATTACACACAAAAAAAAGACTAATGCATTTACTTTACGTTACAAAACATTTCCAGCTCAAGGTCCACTTACAAACTGTTTCCAGAGCTCATCTATATCATACAGATGATTTCATTCCCTGTGTTCCTGCAACTTCATGCTTGCTGTAGTAAGTTTTAGTAATACCAAAGTCAATTCTTGCCTTTGAAAATGGTAGTTTGACAAAGCAGACGACTGTGCAAACTGAAATATGAACTAATGGAAAGGGTATGAACATGCTGAAAGTTCCAGAAAAACAGAACCTTGAGCAAATGAGTCACAATAGTTTAGTCTCATTTTTTGTTTCCATGGTCCAAATTGATTCTACTACTTGAGATGTGCACGCATCATCAAGAGAGTAATCTGTACAAACCCCTGTGCAATGGACCAAGAAAAGAATTCAAAGCAAATCTCAATTACATTTTTAGCAAGAAACATCCAATGACCTTGGACTACCGGCTAAAAATTTAAATTAACAGAAAACTGAAAGCGCGATCTGCAAATTAAGTCTGTTAACTTCTCATTTCAAGTCTGTACTGGACATTTTCAGCATCTGTAGTGCAGTGTTTTGTCCCTGACTGCAGTGATAAAATGTTTGGTACTATATTTCACACCTCTCTCTGGCTTCTGAGCCTCATGCATTTTGTAGAGTTTAGTCTGGCAAAACTGTCTTCCCATAAAAACTCCACAGTTTGGGGTTGGAGGAGGTCGGGGTGTACAGACGGGTCAATGAAACATTAACAAGGTAGGGTGGAGTTTGTTTCTTGTTTCAAACCAGCAGTCATTGTTTCCTTTACGCATGACTGTTCCACAGCCTTAACCTTGTGTTTACTATTTTAACAGCAAAACTCTTTTTGTGCTACATTTCCTCTCACCAATTCAGGAGATGCCCCCTATGTTTCATACTCAGAGGGTCAGAACAAACAACCTTTATGGTCAGTCAGGTTGGAGGACTTGTTGAACCTGGTGGAAACAAAACACAGTTTCCAAGAGGCAAAGTTAAAGAATACATTAAAAAAAGCATATTATAGTGTGAACCTGAGTGATTGTAAAATTAAAGTCTTGACATTTTACGCTAAGTAACATTGAAAATATCAGTAAAAAAAAAAAGTCAAGTGGGAAATATTACCTCTAGATCAAGCAGGTACGGTCACTTTGCAACTCTAATCCTTCATTAGCAAAAGATTAGCCTGACAGCTAGTATTATGGCGAAACTGATTAGGCATTAACTGAACTCAGGAAAACCAAATTACAAAACAGTTGTAATGAAGACAGGAACTCCAGATAATGGTCCAGCCATAGGGGGAGTGTTGGAAGTTACTTGTTTCCAGATCTGACAGTCAATTTGTCTGTCAAACTGTGACTGTATCCAAAATCATCCCCTTGTTTACACACTGATTTCACTCCCTATATAATGGATAATCAATAACTGTGTACAACCAATTGAAATTTCAGGCACTTATTTATCATCATATCCTTTTGAGCCATCACTAACATTTTTCACGCCTTGGACACTCAAGTTGTTCCACTGTGGACTTTTTGAGGGTACTCTTCAGTGGATATAATAATACATAATTTACACACCCCAACAAAATAGCTCATAGTAAATGTACACCAGTGACCTTATGCTTCTTAACCTTACACCTTTTTTTTCTCCTTTATTCCATTTCTGACTTCTTTTCTGAGTTTTGGCTATGTTCGTGTCAAGTCAAAAGCTTCAGTCCGACTGCTTGGTATTAGAAAAAACTTTGGAATATTGTCATGTTCAATAACAAACAAAAAACACAGATGATATCTGCAAAATAATTACATTTTTTAGCAGATTTAAATACAACAACTAAAACTCTAGTTTTGTTATTGTTACACATTGTAAAAGAACAAATTACTCCTTGTAAAAAATACAGGGTTTTTATGTGGACATTATGTAAATTAATACTTTTTCTGTCACTTTACTAGATATCAGCTGTAGTTTAACAATACAGGAAAAATCTGTAGGATCTGTAGCAGTTTAAAATGTATTAATATCCTTTTTGTTCAAATAATAGTGAATATCTGTAAAATACCAATATTTTTCAGATAAAAATGCTATGAAATAGTGTAATTTTACAATAAAATGAAATGCAAAAAATGAAAATACAGCTTTTTTATGTTGACAGTTTTGGCCTCAACATGTAGATTAAGACTTTATTCTATGATTTAAGTAGTTCATCATCTGTAATTTAACAAACTAGGGAAAAACTGTAATTTTTTTTGTACAGTTTACACAACCACCTGAATTATAACCATAAAGCAGAATTCCACATTATTGAAACCATCGGAAAATGTAGAAACTTAGTAGAGCAGAATTCATGGCAGACCCATAGTATCGGATTGCATTAGTTTCCACAGTTGAACTAATAAAGTGGCCTATAAGTGTGTACATTTTTGCCAATATCATGTGGAATAATTATCTTTTCACGGAGTAATTCATAGAACAAAGAATGAATTGTGTGTTTAAATGAGTCCCCATTGTGCAACAACCAAACTCCTGCTATGATATATAGTTAGAAACACATTAAACCCTTTCCATACTACTGTAGGGCATTTATTGTTTTTACTCTTGAACATTTTCACATGGGAATAAAATATAAATCAGTACACTGGAACGTAAGTACTGAACACAGCTTTAATGAGCAAACTCTCTGATCAGTCTGATTCTGTATCTTCAGGTAAAAGGAATGTGGATCTTTTTGGCTTTTCTTTTTTGCAAAGCTGAAAGTTTGCCACAACCTTTTCTGTAGGAGATAAAAGAAGCAAAGTCCTTCCCAGTGTGCATAATTAACAAACAACATGTTAATGCAGTTGATCCGACCATGTGGAGTGACCTTTCCGAACGAATCTGGTTGGCGGTGGTGCGTCGTTTGAAGTGTGACTCCGTCGTTCTCAGTGTGAACTAGACATCAGACAGCCTATTAAAGACTCAATTAGACGTTCTGCGTATTGGATTCCTGTGGCTATTCGTCCCATTGAAATACCATTACAGAGAGACAGAGAGGAGGAAAATGAGAGATAAAGAGCAGAAGATAGAGACAAACACACACAGACAACCAGAGAAAGAGATGGAGATTGAGAGAGGGGCTGATAAAGGCGCAGAGGGGGAGGCTGAATGAAGCGCCTCTGGCATCAAAGAATGATTAGAGCTCGGCCAACATAATGTGATCTCTCACACACATAAGTTATGGCCTGGGTTTTCTCCTCATGTCGCAGTGCAAAAGCTGACATTACAGATAGCTGGCTGGTAATCCAGTAATGCACTGTAAGGATGCTACACACTCTCGATTCAATAACAGCCTCACTGATGCGTTTTGTTGCCTAATAACAAATGAGCATCACATGAGAGACACACATTGACAAGAAATCGTCGATTTAATGTTAAAAATGTCTGTTTTCAGAAGTCCTGTTTTACAAAGTTGAAATGTACGTCTTTGTCGCTCTTTCCTGCTGCTTCTCCTTATTTAGTTTCTATTTCTGGCCCTAATTACAAGCTGTCGATCAGTCGTTCCTAACTCTGTAGCTGAACTGTAACTAACACTCCCCCGTGGACCCTTTTCTTGTTGTGCTGTTTTGCAATACAAAATCTCTGTAGGTGTAATCAGGGTTTGTTTGCTTTTTTGGACAATTGGACACTTTTGGATTGCATTTGAAATAAATATCTACTGCTTGATTCAAATTAAACACAGAATGAAAACACAAAACCTTGCTCCTTTTGTCTGTCATTACACCGGATCAGACTGACATCTGCATTTTAACATGACCACTCCAGGATACCAGCACTTTTCTTGGAAGCAATTCCTGTGAATTTTCACTACTGTTTTCCGTTGTGTTATTTATTTCTGATGGCTTCTCTTTGATCCACTGTGATTTGGATTATACCTCAGCGGTATGTCTCTTTGGACAAAAGCCTCAAATGCCACATATGAATTAATAATGTCGGACTGGAAAATCGCTCATCATAGTTTCCCTTGATTTTGCTGCATTCTTTGCAGAAAAGCAAAATACGCAGTTTGTCCATTACCTCTAGAAGCATTTTCTGATCTTCCACCCCTGTCAGCAGTGGACACAATGTGTCTGCTTCTTGCAAACTGCAACAAATCACTACTGAAAAAAGGCAGCTGTTTGTAAAGAGAGGAATGCTTTGGTTAAGTTTTGGTTAATTTTAACTATCAGAACAAATTGGTGCAGTTTCACACCAAAATGTGTCTGAGCTACAATCATCTACAATGCAAAATGCATTCGTTTCACAATGAAGGCTGTAACATTGTAAGATGTCAGCGTCTTTTTGGCAAATTCTTTTTGGCCAGTTCCTTTCTATTGACAAAAGTCCCCATTTGTTGTGGTGGTAGTATTAACCAAACACAAGACTTTGACCCAGTAGACTAGATTTTGACCGATTTGTGTGGCCACTCTTGAATGTAATCAACAGTTTTACTCAAGTTGAGCGATCAAACTTTTCTCGTGTCTTTGATGGTGATTTGAATTCCAACCCAGGATGTGCAAATTTTAGTATTTTGAAATGATGCTCGTCTTCTGCAGAAAACATGATTCATTTTGCTTTGTTATAACAGCAAACAGGGAATGATCCAGAGAGAACACGCAAGTCATACAATTTTTGCATTTTCGCCTTTTCCTGTCATTGTTTGCATTGGTTTGTGCAACAAAACTGCTAAGTTAAGCTCTGGCACCAAAACTGCCTGGTTAGATTTAGGAAAAGATGACAGTTTGGGGTCCTACTTTTCCAGTTTGCTACACAAGAATAACCCCTAAAAATGTAAGCATCTCATAATTTTACAGCCAGTTCTTGTGAAAATCCTGCATTCCGTGCTGTGAATGAGGATAGCTTTTTCAGATTTTGGTGGTAGACTAGCCAAACTGAAAAAAAGAACATCTAGTGCCGATCCCTTTACCCAAATCTCCTTCCTCCTCATCTTTCCTCCAGGACTTTGTCCTCTGACTTGCTGAAACAACATTTTCTTTCACTCTTTTCGGGAAGCTCTCAAATCTTTCTGTTAAGCTTACAGCTTAAGAACTGAAGTCGCACCTGCATTAGCTGGCTGGCATCATCTGCTTCATTCATGCACTCTGGCTCGTTCATCGGCTTTTTGGCTACCGGCTGACTAGCAGCTTCCAGTCATATTCATGGTGCAGTGCGTTTGAATGTCTCTGGAGGATGATGCCGTGGCTTTGGTGTAGTTCGTTCCATACAAACCTCTCCTCATTTGCACAGCTGCAGGATGGATGAGATGATGGTTAACTTGTAGCAGGAAAGGCTTAAATAAACCACTTAAGGCCCAGTTAATAAATTCAATAAAGCACAGCAGCTTTTCCAGGACCAGTGGGAAAAACACTACAAGAAATCTATCATGGCACCTGCAACTGATAATCACAACAAGAATCATTAAAACAGATGCCTTTTTACTTTGCTTCTAATAAAATGTCAACACAATTAGGACACATAAGCTCTCATACACCAAGTGTGTTTTTGTGTTGGCTAGTCCTCCAGGAGATGTAGTGGGATATATAGTATATTAAAAATCATATGTTAATGTACAAAATCCAAATAAACAAGTCAGTATAATTATATTCATGGAGGTGCCCATTACAACCAGGCACACTTTACTCTGCTGATACACTCAGTTTACACAGTTCAATAAAATGCAATGTTTATGTATGTGTTTATTAAGGGGGGGATTAGCAGAATTTCCTTCAAAGAGCAGAGCCTTTAGCACTGAATATAACCGTGCACCATTTGTACACACAAGTGTCTGTGACTGCAGTAGCTTTAAGTGTAATGACGAAGAGGCTCCATTTTTGGTTTGTGTTTGTGAGTCTGCACAAGCCAAAATGTATTCTGTTGTGTTCAGTGCCTTGGAAATTTCCCTTCCTTACCTGGAAAAGTATTTATTCACCTGCTGTGTCTTGGATCCTCCCGGGATGCTCATTTCCCCCTTTCATCCGGTTTTTGGCAGGAACTACTGCTGCACCTTCGCTTAAACTGTGTAAGACTTTTGAAAAGTGTTGATATTCGTTCAGCTTATAGTAAACAAGCGACCGATTGAAGTTTGTCACAGTCAAGGCAGCAAATTTCAAGTTAATCTAGTGCAAATTGCATAAGTGTATTGTCACTTTTAGATTAAATCAATCATCCTCTGTTGATCACATTCACAGTGAACCCACATTTATAGAACAATAAAGTCTATAAAGTTCACCACAAGCTCTCCATGTTTACAGTTTTTCTGGTCTTTCAACCTCTTTGCTTTCTCTCTCCTGCTCCTCCACTCCCCTCTTGCCCCCTGCTTTAACACATTAAGGCTTCCTTGTTCCTATAGCAACTCGTCCCCATCTCTCTATCAGGGTGTATATACATAGCCAGTCTCCAGGGTATTCGTTCTCCAGCTCAGCAGAGATATTAGCAATTATGTGCTTGTTAGGAGTGGGCCGGAGATAAGAAAGATGTGTCTTGTGTCTGATTACTTTTGCTCCGAGTTTCCTGGGAGAAGCCCGGGAGTCCTCGTGGGGACAGTGCCAAACCTCCCTTGCTAATCTCATCTGGGTCCTGGTGGAAATATTGCACTTTTGCATGTATTGGATTATTCATGCGTGAAATATTGAGTAAATGGGAACGTGGGAGAGCTCTTATGTGAGGTAATAGTTGTGAACATTGGGTAGCCTGAGCCCTCTCAGTGTCTTTTTTCCCCCTCTTTGGACAGCTTTAAACAGGCGCAGATACCTCACTTGCTCTATTGTGCTGTAAATGACAAGAGATGAGAGTTTTGGTGCGAGTCAGCGCCCGATGTGTGCAAAGAGGTTTTGGATTTCGGTGAAAATTTCAAGGTCGAAACCTCACTTTGAGTGCTCGCAGCAATCACGCACACGTGCATCCACACATCCATGCACATGAGCCATCTCGGGCTGTGCTATGTGTTGATGAGACAAGAGCACAACGGCTGTATGTGCATCGCTAATGTAATTCCATCTCACCAGATGGCCTGTTTTTTTTTTCCAAAAACAGTTTTTTTTTCTTTCCCCATCTCCTCTCATCCTCTCCCTCATTCCTCCTCCTGTTCTCTTGTTTTCTTCACACTCTTTCTTTTCCTTTTCTGCCACTCGTTTCTACTAATATACTAACATTTGCGGCTTTTCTTTTATACCAGTTTTCCCTCTTTCCTCTCTTTTTAGATCTTCTCTCTTCCACATTGTGTGATCTTAAGTAGGACTCATTATCATCAATCAATGGCTGAAGTTCTTACACAGCAACTCTTGCTCCAGTCAAGTATTCCACAATGCTGATCGGTTCCCTCGCATGCTCAGAAACGCTTGCTGAGGCCTCGGCTCGGTTGTTATCTCTGCGGCTGTTTGATCAGTCAGATAGAGTGTGTGTCAGACATTAGACTGACATGCTTCCTATGCTCAGGGCTTCCCTCCAGAGGCACGGCAATCAGAAAAGCTCATTTGATTGAACTGATGCTACAGGCTCAGAGCGCAGCGGTCCAGCTGAGTGATGGCTGGGTTGATTTTAATGCGCTGCAGCATGTGTCAAATAGGCCAGCGACACAGTGGACTGCATTACAAGACCAAGGATACTGTACATCCTCCCCGACCCCTTTACCTGCTGCCCTTGAGCGTCAGAACTCATCATCACGGAGCCAGTCGGGAGAATTAACTGTGAGGGTGTTTTCTGGTCTCAGGCTTGTCATCGGAAAAAAAAGGGCCATTAAGGTTGCGGCGTCAAGGGTACAGTGAAGGAGGTTTCGGTTTTGGATCGCGGCCATGCAGCAGAGTATTCAGGGGAGCTGGGGATTTGAACAGCATCCCATTACAGGGCACAGCAAGGCGGGTGATAAACCCAGGTTTGCCTCTTTTGTTGTTTCTCATTTTCTGTGGCTGAGCATTATGACTCCAAAATGTGTTTTTTGTGGCAATAAACTGTGAAAAAAGTGCTAGAAAAAGGAGACTCCAGTGCCTTTTTTTCCATTTAGCTCAGGAGGTTTCCAAAATAAATGTAGTGCTGTCATATTAAGTTTTGAATGGGAGCTCCTTTCCTCAGTATTCCTGTAGAATTCATTATAGAGCTACCCCAAATGCAATGATTCAGAAGTGCTGATTTATTCCAATGTGTTTGTTTTCCATCAGCAAAATATTTTAAAAGCAAGAAATCAAGTTTAAAATGTTTATAGATTCCATATCTTTCTGAAAAAAGTGTCAATCTTCCGCCTGTCACCCACACTAAATGCATTTTTCTCATAACAACCAAACATTAGTCAGATTCGGGAGGGGATGTCATCCCTGACACCTGGTTCTTATTGCTTTTACTTTATCATTTCTCCTCTGTGCTTCATTTTTTACCTTCTTTAGAAACACACAGACACTTAACAAACTTGTTCAGTTCAGTGAACAGGAGCAGAGGCCAAACACAAACGTTTTAAGGTCAGCTGTAAAAGCTTGACATGATGCTCCCCTCACAAATCAGATTTACTGACCAAAATTTTAAATCCTGGTTATCTAGACCTTCATCAGACCTCTTCCTTGCCTCCTTTCATTCTCCTTTGTCGATTTTATTCACCTCAGATTGCTTCCTGGGAGATCTGAACTCATTTCTATACAGTGTGTGCACAACTGCCAAATACGTCTGGGTGAAAACCAAAGACTGCCTGGATTACAATAAGATTTTGCAGTGCAGGATATGTGTCATCCTCATACTGCATGGGTTGGGCAAGGGGTTGCATCTTTATACTTAAAGAATAGTTCAACATTTTGGGGAGTAAGCCTATTAGTATACTTGCCAAAAGTTAGATGAGCCTCCTCGAAGGCTTGCAATATTAACATTTTAGATTCCATTTGTTTAATCCACACAAAAGCCTAAGTGTATAATAGACTTGTTTTAGGGGTTTAAGTACAGAACTATTTCCTAGCTGCTGTTTCCTGGAGCTTTTTCAAACCCAGGAGGGTGAGACAACTAAGGAGGACTCCAGAACCCCATAATTTTGCTCAAACAAAAACAGATTATTACATAAAACACAGTGAATGTATTGCAGCATATAGTATGTCAGGAATAAGCAACAGTCTCACACCAAAATGTATTTCAGTTGCATTAATCCACAGTGCAAAACATATTAGTTTCTCTATGGCGTGTGATTTTGCAGCTTTACACATAAGAAAGAGTACAACGTCTACATTTGTCGGTTGGCATGGTGGTGGCATCATTATTCACACAGGACATAGAAGTTACAGTCTTTTTAAACCATTCCTTTTTCATTGTATTTTTACACTTGCTGCTTGTTTTTGGTCATTGTCTGCTTTTGTTTACAATACTACGCTACACTACACAACTTTATGGTTAAGTTAAAGCCAAATTCCTCTTTCCTCGCTAGTCTCACTACCTGTCCTTAAGCCATCAACATCTGGATGGACGTTGGAATTCAAAGTCTGCATTGGGAGGTTGGCATGGTGGTGGCATCATTATTCACAGGACTTTCACAGAATAGATGGAAGTGACAGTGTTTTTAGACTATTCTTTTGTCATATTATTTTTACACTTGTTGCTTGTTTTAGGTCTGCTTTTGTTTACTGAAATACACAGTTAAGTTTAAACCAGCTACCTCTTTACTGTAATAGGCTCATAGACAACACTTTCCAAAGCCCACGCACCTGCTCACTCCACTCATTAATGACTGTCATGTCCTGAAAATCAAAAGTATTAATGTCATCCTGGATAGTTTACTTTCTTTTTCCTTTTTTTGGTATCTGACGTACTGCCTATTTTCACCCTCAAAATATTTCTAGAATTCGTCTTTCCCTCTTCACACCCCGGTCACTTCTTGCAATAATTTCTGCAACACCATTCTCGCCGGTATTTTCCAATAAACTTCTTCATTGGCTCCGAAACATTCAGAACTCTGCTGCTAGGATCAACACTTGCACCTTGCAAGTCCACTGACCATATCACTTCCTTCCTCATTCAACTCCACCGGCTCCCTGTTCAACAAGGGAAACATTACATGGTTCTACTGCTCATCTTCAAAGCCCTTCATAACTTTGCTCCCTTATACCTTCTTCCTCTGCTGTCTGTCCCAAGTTTCAGACTCAACACCATGAATGTATCTGCACTGTGACTTTAGAACACACCAGCTACACATTCGTCTGCTTTCTTGCACAAAATCACAGCTTAAAACACATTTGTTTAGAAAAACATGCAAATTATAACTCAACTATGATTTATTGATGTCATATCCACTCTGACTGTGTTGTTGCCTATTTATTGTGTTACTATGCCTACTATTTTGTAGTTTTGTATTATTTTTAGGTTAAAATAGGTCTGTAAAAAAGTCCTAACTACAAAGCTCGGCTTGTTTTCTAGTTTACTAGGGTAATGAGTTTGATCACAAGGTAACCACTAAGAATATGTAAGCTTCTCATAATTTTAGAACCGTTTTTTGTGAAACATTTTGCATTGTGGACATGTCAGTGTGTAATATGATATCTTGCAACATTATGAACCACACCACATTTTCTCACCATATTAGCTCACTGTAGGCTTCACTATTTGACCTACATTACCTTATTTATGTCATATTTACATTTTTTAATCAAGTTTCCAACCAAACACTTTTGTAATCAACAGGTTTATGGTGCTTTAGTTACCAAGAGTGCATATTGCTAGCATCTGGTTCCAATATATCAGGCAGCTCCCACAAAATGTGTTTGCTTATGTGCTTATTTTCAGCGACAGCAATTCCATCTCCTATAAATATAAGAGCACTATATATCAGAGGCAGATTTACACGCATGCATCAACATGTGCACCTGTGAACATGTGCGCACCTGTGCATGCCGACACGCTCACAGGAACACGCACACACGGCGGTGAATAAAGCCAATCAGGGCGAGTCTGTCATGGCTGACAGTGAAGCAGAGAGCCAGTCACGGCTCTCCCTTAGGCCAGATGAAAATATATGAGATGTACACTCAAAGTTCACTCTGAAATCCCCCTCGCTCACTGTCACTCCACATGACTCATCCCATCCCTCTCCGTCTTTCTCAGACACACCTTTACACACAAAACATATGCACACACACACACACACACACACACACACACACACACACACACACACACACACACACACACCTGTTTCTGCGGTAGAATTTCTGAGTAGTCACAGAGGAATCCATTGTAATTCCTGCACATCCTCCCTTACTGTACCTGGAGACGCTCCTGTATGCCTCAGCCCTTTTTAATATTCCCTTTCTTTCTTTTCCTGACTGTCTCTTCTCTCTCACTGCCTGTCTCCATTTCCTTTATTTTATCTAATATAATAGAATAATCGTGTCAGTGACCCCGACTGCGCAAAGCTCTCAGGTGATTATGACGATGAAACGAAGTGGTTTACATAATTCTGTTAACCCGTCAGCTTGTGTGTGCGAGCGCGCGTTTGCGTATGGACGACGCATAGCCATATTTGCTTTTTAATGGTATATAATGTGTGACCTTGTGTCAAGGAGTTATCAGCATTTTCCCGCTTAAGCCAACTTACCTGAATACAAAAGAGGCCTGTTAGACTTGGGAATACAAGCACAGGATACCTCCCTCCCACTCTCCCTCTCTCTCCCCCCTCTGCTTCCAGTCGTGGATCTCTCCCTCGCCGAGTGTGTGAGAATTAGCAAGGTTGTTTTTCAGTGCTGCATAGTTTCAGGCTATTATAGAAGCAATACCACCCAGGGGACGGAGGCATTATGAGTGTTGGAACAGCTAAGAGCCAAGGAACAGATGAGTTCTCCCCTGGCTCTGTCTCTATCCATGCTTCACGCTGGTCCCGTGGGCATTCAGCCCTCATAAACATACATGCTGTGTGAGGCTATTCTAAGATTTGTCCTGGTTCCCCCGCTCCGCACCTCCATGACTAATGCTGGTTAACAAATTCTGTGGCTTGGTCGTACATGTGTGTTTTTTAATAAATTGAGAATGGCCACGCAACTGTGTACGCTTTGTTTCAGGTATATTGTTTAGTAGACTCGTTTTGGGAATTCCAATATTTCCACACAGACAGCAAATTTCAAACGGAACACAAAGACGGCAGCCATGCGGACAATTTGTGTCTGTTTGCCCAGTTTTGAGCTATCCAGTCGTGGGATTTATGGTTTACTGAGGTGAAATACTCAATAATTGTTTGTGAAAATGAGCAAATATTCTCATTTTTTTCCCTGTAGATGCAGCATTCTGACTGACAAATCCCTGTGTTATTGGAGAATAGTACTGTTTCCCATTAAAGGCCTGCAAACTTAATGTCAAGTGTGACGTCTTCCAATGACCTTGCAGATCTGCAACCAATTCAGATGCTATCAGCCCATTAAATGTGCTGTTCCCAGTGCATACTATTACCATACATATGGACTATGGGTGCTTTGCTGTCACCTTGTGCCACGGTAGTGTAGAAGAGAAACAAATGTTGGCGTTTAGAGGCTGGAGAGGATGGATGTGACGTAAAGTCTTTTCACCTTTTGGTTAAGTCCTTACACAAAAACTACTGGGTTAAGTTTAAAAAAGGGTCATGATTTAGTGTAAAATACACTCTGTCGCTATGTTTGCTGCATGTTACACGGCTTCATTTGGTATGTTTGAAAAGTTCACTAGATATTCTACATGCACTCATTCACATGACACATTCTGGTTACATTCTGTTTATCAGTGATCAGAACAGATGATAACATTCCCACTGAGCGTACTAGAAGGTGGAGGATGTCCCTGGATCATATGTATGGGAAAGATATGCGCTGATAATGAGCCATTTCATGAGCTTATAACACAAAAAATCTGTTGAGATCAAATCTGTGAGGTCTTATGTAATGCATCATTATGTCAAACCATACATCTGTCTATGAAGATGATGTCGAGTACAAGGGGCAACTTAGGCACAATAAGGCTTGCTGAAGGCAGCAAAAGACCCTAAAAACAGACACAATTCATCCAGTTTGCTTCAGACTCGACAATACACTTCGTCACATCTCCAACAACACACCTGCTTTAGATTGAACTGGATCAGACAGAGGTTACTTCAGTTATTATGGGTGTCACTGAGTGTAAGTTTTCACTCATTACTCTTCTCCTACTTTAACTAAACACATGAAATATGTTTCAGATACTCATGGTGCTGATGCCCAGAAGACATCTCCATTTTAAATTTTACCAGAGAACTCCAATTAGCTTATTCTTTCTCCTACTTATACCGCATCCATGTCATAAGAGAGTTACTGTAATTACCATTGTCTGACTTTCTGGTTCTGTGTTTTCCAATTAGAGGAGGTCCTGCTTTTGTGCATGCTGTTTCACTGCCATGTCTCACTGGGACATTTAATGGAACTGAGCCATCATTAATGTGCTTAACAAGTCAAAATGTCTGCCGTGAAAAGGGTCTGTTTCACTAAAAGCAGAGATATGTTTCAAAACTTTTTTCTAAGGATAATCAAACCCAAATCTAATAGATACACTGGCAGACTACCAATGCACGTGTCGCCATCCTTCTATGGTAAAACAGTCATGCATGATTTGAATGCTCACAAATGTCATAAATAGGGCTTGTTTCCCATCTCCACCAGCCACTCCACATGACTCAGCTCAACTCAGCTCAGCGTCAGGCCTCTTTGAATCACTGAAAAACAATCTGAGAAGTGAGTGGTGATATAGGTCAGACAGCAGGTCAAGACTTTTCAAACCAAATGAGACAGTCTTGAACAGAGATGGAATGATAGATGGAGTGTTTTGTTTCATTTTTTTGGAATTCGGTTGAGCTGACCTTTTTAACTGGACTGTGATTGCTGACGTTTTTTATTCACTCATTCGTTTGATTCACTTTAAAAAAAAAAAAAAACTGCAAGAACAAATTCAATTGTCAAGCCTGCCCACTCTGTAAATGACCCACAGTTTACCACCCGCAGCCACAAACACCACGCAGGAGTAACTGCATGACGTTTAAACACCTCCTCATCTTACCATAATTTGTCATGTTTCATTTGGTGGCTCTTAGCAGCAAATATAAATGACAGGTGTAAACAACTGGATCTCCCTCTCTCCCCACCTACTCTCCCTCTCTCTCTCCAATCTCTGTAGGCTATGAACTGGAGAGGGTATAATTTATCATGAACATGACAAATTACTTTTGGTGGTGTTCAGGAGTGGATTGGTCGACCAGTGTGTGTGTGTGTGTGTGTGTGTGTGTGTGTGTGTGTGTGTGTGTGTGTGTGTGTGTGTGTGTGTGTGTGTGTGTGAAGTGGCACAGGGCCTATAAAATGATATGCAGCATCTTGGCTCTGCGAGGTGGAAGGTGGGAACAGATTAGAATTACTGCTTTGTTTTTGATGTGCCGGTGTGTTAAGAACAACTCTGAGCCGCATGCTGTGGCAACACATCACAATCAGCCCTTGTACTCGACTGGCAATTATGAGATTTACATCTGGTGCATGTGGTGGGTGCCTGTGAGTGTGCACGTATACATATAATGCACTGCTGTTGCCATGGTGTGTTCATACACTGTAAAACATATCAAGGAATATAGTCAAATCAACTCATCTTTTCTAGTTTACTCATAATAAATGTATGACGTTTGCTCATTTTTGCTTAGTTGAACACTAAATGTCTACATTTTGTCAAAAATTAAAACAAGTTTTTATAGCTTGAGGCATTTCAACTTAAAATGTTGAGCTGAATAAATAAAGGGCTGGGAGTTCACATAACACATTAAATGACGTAATGCACTGTTAAATATATAAAGGAATTTAGTCAAATCAACTTATCTTTTCCAGTTTACTCAACGTGAATACCTGATTTTTGCACGTTTACATAATTGTACCTAAAATGTCTACATTTAATCAAAAAAATTAAACAGAAAGTGTTGTAGCTTGAGGCCTGTTGACTTAAAATGTTGAGCTGAATGAATGATGAGCTGAGAGTTCACTCAACTCACTAAATGGAGTTACTTAAACACAAAACTAGCCTGTAAGCAGACTTCCCAGGATGCATTGTTTGAGAGTTTAAACTTCACAGGGACTTGATTTTTGTAGTTTGAGGAAACAGACTGTTGTGTATCTTTAATACATGTTAAATTAAGTTCTGGTTGGTTATTTTCAGAAAAATCTAAACAGTTCCAACCATGACAAAGGTTACATTCATGGAATTAAACATTTTCTCACTGTAACCAGGAGCAACTTCACAGATAATCTTTGTACTGACTGAATTTAATCATGAGGCTATAAATTCTCAGTGTAAAATGAGAAAGAAATTCTTTTACTTTAAGGAAAATTCTGCCTGTGACCGTGTGTCTGTGGCTACTTGATTCAACTCCTTATCTTGAGTTTATTGAACTTGTTTTGTCAAGTTCAATTAATTTAGCTCAGCGTGGTTTACACTTTCAGATCTCATAAGATGAATTTGAAGTAATTAATCATCTAAAGTACAGTTTAGGGATATTTTTGAGGCAGCAGAGTAAGTTACATTTCTAAGATGAATGAACCTGAAATGATTTACAGTGTACTTTTTGCAATAGTCACATGGAAAGCATGAATTTTAAATTTACAATACATTATTCTTAAGTGATGCCGTTTGGGTTGTTTATAAAATGGTATTCTCCCATCAAAATTGATGCAGCAGTTATCATCTTTTATTTATTCCATGCAATCTTCTTCCCTGTTGCAACTTGTTTTTTACATTACCCGCAACGCACCGAAGTCAATCTCAGGTCATACCTCAAGCAGATGATAGCAGCTTCAGAGGTTTGGTAAGCTCACTTCTTTCCAACTCCACACCTCCACATTTTTATTATTTTTCAAAATGTCTTTAGCCCCAACCGTGACTGACTGGAGTAGAATGACTGGAGACTTTGTTCAGCACCCTTTGGACTTTCAACTTTGATGTATGAAATCACCAAAATTCCCCCTTGAGCTAAATAAACCGTTTAAAAAGCACTTCAATGGGAAAACACGGCTGTTATTCTCGACTCCTATAAAGGTGACGTTTGGGAGATTTTTCAAGGGACAATGAAGACTTTGTGAATAGTTTTTTTATGCATGCGTTGACAGTGAATTTGATTATCTGTCTGCAGTTGTGTTTTGGTTTCCACGCCAGTTCTTATCACCTCTTCTCACCTATCATGTGCTAATCTTTCCACAACAGGTGTGTGTTTTTGTTGTGCAGAGGTCTCTTTCCATGCGGGTGTGCTGAGCTCCATAACAACCCCGGAGTCACTTAGAAACTGGCTCTCCAGTGCTAAAGTAAGCAGCACTGACCAGATATGAACGTCAGTGCAGAGGCCGGGTCAAAAGGATAACAAGGCCTTTGTGGTGATACAAACCGACAGGCTATTCTCACTCAGTCAGTCAGTCCTTGTAATGGAAAGTTACATAAGACATTTTTTCCATTTATTTAAGCACATATTTCACCAATAAATCCACCAGACAAATGAAAATAAATTCATGCCTGGGGAAGATTTTTCCTCAAATAGCAGGAAACATCAACACAAATACGAACCTGTCAAGTAAATGAAGCTCATCTACTTGACATTGAGGGCTAAGACCAGCTGCATGAAGTAGAGTTTGTGCATTTTTGAATTTGTTTATCACTGATCCTGTGGACAGATGTGAGACTGACAGTGCACCATAGCAGCCGAGAAATACACAAGTGTGCTTTCGGTGTATTGTGCTGCAACATTGACTTTGCATTACCTCCGTTTTCAGATGGAGGTAATGCCTGTGCTGATTGATATTGTCTGTGCATTCGAGCTCCAGTTTGTGTTGAGACATAAATGATGGTGTCCAGGTGATGAAATTCCTGCACCATTTTTGCTATAACTGTAATGATGTTGACAGAAGTTAGATCATTAGCTTTAGAACAATTGCTTTAAGTGAACAAAGAGTGACACATTGGGTGTCGAATTGTATGTTACAGCCCAAAAATACCTTTTTACATACACAAACACGACACAAGAAATGCCTCTAACACAATGAATTTCTCACATATTCAAAAGACATTATGAGAAAGTTGCCAAATTGCATAAATAAATGAAAACGCTGGCTTTTAAAGCTCACAGTGAACCATATTATTGAAGTATTTTTATGCAGTCAGAAGCTTAAGTAGAGAAGAACTTCACAGCTGTTGCCATAACAAATAGGTTACTGTCTTTGAACACTGTATCCATTATATGGATAATACTTCACTATTATATACTTGGAAGAAATAATTCAAAGCCCGAAGGGATAAGAAGGCGTCAGAAAGGTCATAAAACAGCAGCAATGGAACCAGATAATCTACAGTTTAGTTTATTGTCTTAGGAATTGACTCAGTGAGCAACATGTTATTGCTGTTGGAGAAAAATTTATCAAAACTCTTTATCTGTACTGGTCCTAATTATGAATACATGTATGTGTTAGTACGGCTGTGGTAGAGGGCTGTCATTAAAGGCTATTTATACCAATTAATCTATCAAATGTTTTGATAATTAGTCTAATTTCACTGATCATTTTCCTCTAGATACCTAATCCAGCATCATGTTAATTTTATTTTGAGTTTAGAGGATTCGGAGTTTAGCATCTCCCCCTGCTAATGAACCCACAACACTTACAGTGGTTGTTTTTTCTGGTGATGCATCCCTCTGATTAATGCCGATGTGTTTCCTCTGCATGTGTGCATGTGTTGTGTTACTTTGCACCTTTTTGCTTTGTGTTATTTGAAGTATTCCCATACTTTAAAGCCTTGGATGTTTGGAAACTTTTAACTCAGTAGGACATCTTGTGCAGCAACCGAGCTGGTAGGGAACGTTCTAGGAACACTGGATAACATTACTGGCAAGTTTTAAGAATATTTTGAAAGAACATGTTTTAATCAAAGAATGTTTTAAGAATATTGTCAGTTCCAGCAATGTACCAATGAAGTTAATATGTTTTAATGTCAGCATTCAGAAGATGTTAACAGGAACACAGATGATGCTTTGTGATGATAAAGAAGAACCTTGCCAAACCGACATTCCAAAAATGTTTTCCAGATGTTATCAAGGCCTCAGCTGATTTTTATAAAATGTTCCTGTAGTGTGCTATATAAACAAAAGCGGAACATTCTGCCTGCGATGTTCTGAGGATATTCTGCTGTTGAGGAACACGTTATAGAATATATACAACATTCTCACAATTTCGAACGTTTAAAAAATATTTTACAGTTTGTTTTTTTTTCACACAATGTTTTATAATGTTCTTGTAATGTAACATATTAAAGGTAGAACATTTTGCCATTTTGTTGAGGGAACACATTCTGGAACATTATTCTATGAGATGATTCCACCATCTTAATGCAACATTTAAAAAAGAACATGTTCAAGATGTTATCAAGACTCAGATAACAGAACGTTCTTTATAAGGCGTTCTGTGCTGCAATATATGCATAAAGGAGGAACATTTTGCCTGCAATGTTCTGAGGATGTTTTGGGAATGTTGTCGAGGGAACACATTATAGAATCGATAAAACATTCCTACAAGAATGTAAGATGATATCAAAGGAAGAAAACCCTCAGTTTTGAGAATGTTAACGCATAACGGTCCAACAAGTTATCGTTAAACACTTCTAGGACATTTTCAGTTTTCCTTCCTTCAAGATAAATATTCTGGGAATTATCAGTAAACTTCCTGCAAAAAATATTAGCAGAACTTTGCAGAACCTGGGACCTCCTCTAGCGGGGGAAAGTCAGACTAATTTTCTAAAGCTGTACTTGGGCACCCGACTAATTACTGGAGGCAAAAATGACAGACATCATGACGCACCAGGGAAGACAAATTATGAATTAGACGTGAATGCTCTGTGTTCAGATTTTAAACTCTCACATGCATATGACTGACTTGTACAGTTACTAGTGTAGTGTGTGAATAGACTCTGAAGGGGAATGAAATGGATACGAATGCTGCAAGAGCAGAGTTAACTGGAACATGAGCGCTCCCCTACAGCAACAAACCGCCTCCCTGCTACAAATAAATTGCACTCATACACGCGCACACAAAAAAGGTATAAGAAACAATGTATGGAGCCAAAACCCATCAGCACCAGTCACTTTATCACACAGGCAGCAGAAAAAAAAAACTCCAGCAGGAGGACAGGGAGTAGAGGAGGAGGATCGATATTCCAATACTCCCCTGTCTGCTCCACTGGCCCCCAACGTTATCCCACATCATCGCAGCGGACACAGCGAAGACAAATGACTCCCATGTCGGGAACATGGGACCGGTGGAGGAGGAGGTGGTGTGACTGGAGGCTGATGGGACACAAGATGTACTGTAATATCAGCCCTGACAGTGACGATGTCTTTTCCAGACTTGGCAGCAGAGAGCAAAGGAAAGAGGCCGCTGAAATAATAGGGAAGAAGATTGCCTGCGAGATGCAACTAAAAGCATATACGAGCCAGAAACGAGAAGACAAATAAGCAAACAGAGAGCACTGCATGTCTTTATCAGCAACGTGGAGCCTGTGCAAATTGCACCGAGTGCCACAGCTCCTCAAGGGACGTGTATATATACAGATACATAGACACTCACATGGAGTCGGATCTCTCCCCTGCGGTAGGTAGATAGTGCAGGCAGGTGAGGCAGATTGGAGGCCCGTATGTGATATGTGACAGTTCAGAGTGACAGACTAGTTGCGAAGAAAAGGTGCAGGAGCGAGCGAAGATGGATGAAGGGGAGAATGCTGCCTTTGTACCACAAAGAGCCCTCTGTTGTTTTTGATCTGCTCTGACTTCAAAGTGCAAAAGTCTGTTTTTATTCCCGACAGAACTCCCTCTGTTGCCTTATCACACATCTCATTTGTGGGGCTCCAGACAAACAGACAGCAGCACGGGGTTGAGGGCCCTGGTAGACTGAGGGTTGACAAATTAGATTTCACAGTGATTGATGCTGAATCAACAGCTGAAACAAAGTTGAGTCGCAAGGCTGGGGTTGAAGGGAGAAGAGGATGGGATGGTGTGGGGAGGAATTAAAGAAAGAAATTTTAAAAAAGGAAAGACAAATTAGAGAGAGAACAGGCTGACAAAAAAAACGGTTCAAAGAAAATGTCTCACAGTATTTATTAGCATCTTTCATTTCACGAGAATTCAGCTGGGCAGAATGGCACCCATATTTATTGACAATGTCAGATTGCTGTTGTAATTTGTGGGCCGGGACTCAGGGGCGTTATGAGTGGAACCTGCAATTAGATTTATCGAAGCTTGTTTGTTTGCCTGAATGTGTATGTGCGTGTAATTAGAAGTTATTTAAACGTGGGGTCCCTGTAGCCCAACTATTACAGCTAAATCAATATTAATCAAAAACGCAACTGAAGGAGCAACACATAAAAAATGCAAAGAAATAGACAGAAAAGGGAAAGAAAAAGTTGGAGTAAAAGGGAGAGTAAGACCGAAAGGGGAAGGGAGATGTGAGGCAAATAGAGAAAAAGGCACAAAAATGGTGGAGATTGAATGGAAGCCAATGAGCAAAAACTGAGTTTTCATTGAGGGTTAGTTACAACACCATTTACAGCAGCTAAACTGAATTATTATGTGGATTTTCTTATGAGAATGAAAGAAATTTGCACAGATTTTTCTGCGTCTTGTTTGGCTTCGGTGAACTTATGGCATTGACTAATAGCAAACCCTCCTTACTTTTAACCCTCCTGTTGTCCTCATTTACAGGCACTAAAGAAAAATTGTTCTCTTGTCTGATAAAAATCAAAAAATTCAGCAAAAAAAATCCCCAAATTTATAAAAATTTGCAAAATCTTTAGGAAGAAAATTCCAAAAATTCCTTAAAAGTTTCCCTGAAAATTTTTATTTAAAAAAGAAAAAGCCCCAAATTTGGCTAAAAATAAAAATTTTAAAAATAATTTTAAAAATTGTAAATGTTTTCAAAAAATTTATAAAAATCTTCCAAAAAATCCTAAAAATATCTAAAGTAAGTATATATGTATATATATATATATATATATATATATATATATATATATATATATATATATATCAGTAAAGGTTCTAATATTTTCTTTAAGAATATTCAGAAAAAAATCAGCCAAAATCCAGTGAATTTTGATGGATTTTGGTTGATTTCTTTCTGAATGTTCCTAAAGAAACATTTTATTTCCCGCCAAAAAATGTTCCAAAATTTCCCGAAAATGTGGACATCAGAAGTTTCACTGTGAAAATGTATTTTTTCCCACATTTTCAAACTTTGAAATGGGTCAATTTTGACCCACAGGACAACACGAGGGTTCAAGACACTCAGAGTTGAGAATTGAAAATGGCAGAAACCATTATAGCGTATCAGCTGTGTTGCACCCGTGACTTTAATTTAATCTTCTGTTAAACTGCTTCACAAAAGATGGTTTGACAGTCTGCAGCTGATGCTACAAATGTGTCGCTTCAAAGCATGTGAACACAAATGCAAACCAGCTAAAAATAGTAGATGTTAACACCTAAAGTTAACACATAAATAAATGGTGTAATTGAATGTTGATGAGGAGTTTCTCTTGTTCATTTGGCTCCGTCTCCCAAAAATAACATTCCTATGAACTGCATTCTCAATTATGTCTAGAAAAAGCATACTTTTACTAGTAAAGTAATAGTATGACATAGTACAAAACATTAGAGGGGTAGTGGCAGGAGTTCAACACAGTACTTTGATTTAGGGGACTGGATGTAGACTCTCATCTTCACTTATTGTTTAATTAGATTTAGGTCCCAAAACTAGCCATTTTCGGATTTTTTAAATTTTTGGTTTGGGCTAAAATACACCCAGTCACAACATATTTAACACTTCTACTCTATGTTCTGTGTTACCAAAGTGCAATTCTTAAAGATGATGTTCATATACTGCACAATTACTTTCTCAATTGAATTTTGAAGAATATCTTCTGTCAGACTGTATATTGTTGTGATGTACTGAAATACATATGTGAAATATGATTCAAATCAACATATTTTCCCTCTATTACATTACTGTTTTCAGCCTACACATTATATACTGGATGAGGTTGGACATGTTGGCCAAATCGTTGTCTTTTCACAAACCTCAACATTGATGTCTAAATGTAACCAACTTCCAACAAGTAGTTATCATTGTCAAAGTAAAACGAAACCTTATAGCCCAAAACAAGATGCAAACCCTGATTTCCTGTGTGAAAATTGCTGATTTACAACATCAACTTCCTCTTCTGCCTCCTTGTGCAGATTTTGGTTCCTTTAAGTTGAAAGCCTTTCATTCTATATCATAGTTTTACATTTCTGGGAGGAAGTAGGCTTCCTTCAAGAGAAATGTAGCTTAGTTTTTTGGTAGACAAGGTCAGAGGGTCCATCCAATGCATGACTGGCTGGCTGAAAAGTAGGCAGTTGCAAAGCAATACTGCACAAGAAACAACGAAGACATGTTGATCAGAAACATATTTGTGGTACATTCTAAAAAAAAATGCAGTCCAGGAGAACATACAATTCCCTGAAAACATAATTCACAATGAAGTTTAGTTGTTTAGTTGAGTTAGCTACCCAGTGAAAAGTAAGAAGAACTGCAACATTTACAGAAGCTTTCCGACTACCCAGCAGCAGGAAATGTTCCTACAGTGTCGGCCAACTTTACCTTGAAGTTCAAATAATGTTTTGAAGAGCACATTTCAATCAAATGTTCAGTGAACATTTGAAGGCTATTTATCGTTTCAAATAATGTTCCTACAAGGTTAAAAAGGTTAAAAAGTGAACCAAGACGAATTATTGAATTATTTCAGTTACAACCTTCAGAAGATGTTTGGATGATGATAACAAAGGAAGAACATTCTGAAACATTCTTGAAATGTTTCCTGGTGCTATATATATATATATATATATATATATATATATATATATATAAAAGTCTGAATATATATATATAATGAAAGTCTGAACATTATATATATTCAGACTTTCATTCCACAATGGAGATCGTTATTTTACTTTTAAGAGGAACAATAAGGGATCCTAAAGCTTAAAACATCACTAGAACTTTGCGGCATTTTCTCTCAATGTTTTAGAACAAAAACATTCTGTCTCCACGCTTCTTGAGCCAAATAGTTTGTGAAAATATGCAAAATTATCCACTTTCTGGTGGGACTTTGTCTTTCAAGCTGTTCCTCCCTTCGTACTGTACTTGTTCTTTACCTCTGAATGTTCTCCCCTCTCCGGCTTGTGTATGTGTTGCGTTGCACTTGTGATGCGGCCGACATTACAGGCTGCTTTATAGGGCAGCGAACAGTGTCTCTTAGCCAAGGTCAGGCTGACAGGATGCATTATGGTAAAGTAATTCATGAGTTTACAATAGAGTGCATTTACACACTCAGTGCAGTGTGCCGGCTGAGAATGACTCAGTCACTTCTAAAGGATGGCTTTTACATCACAGCTATTGAGTTATTTCCTCAAAGCATAAGAACACCTGCTCTAAGCGTGTGTGTGTGTGTGTGTGTGTGTGTGTGTGTGTGTGTGTGTGTGTGTGTGTGTGTGTGTGTGTGTGTGTGTGTGTGCGAGGCCTCACACATGTAGATGTTGTGACATTTGCAGCAAAAACTGATTAATTATTTCGTACTGCTCGCATGGATCGTGACAGGTGTTAGTCATTTCTCTGGGATTAGCAAGGTGGGAGGAATTAACAAATGAGAGGAGGGTTTGTAGAAGTATAAGAGAGATGAGGATGAACATGACCAAGTCTCAAGAATATCATATGACAAAAACTGTCTTTGTGCAGGAGTGTGAGAGAGAGATAGACTTCCCTCTTAGCTTGTTTGGAGCGATTATTTCTCTATTCAGCACTGATGTCTGAGTATTATCATCGGTAAACACTAAATGTGTCTAGACCTTGTTTAATGAGAGCGCCACACACATAAACACACATATACACACACACACACACACACAAGCCATTAATATTGTCTGATGGCACTTAGCAGCATTACAACCCTCTCTTTCCTCTGAGCCTCGCCACGTCTCACTGCAGAGGAAGGAGAGTTAAAGAGGAAATCAAAGCAGCCTGGATGTCTGCATATGATGGGCATCAAGCAGCACAGATGGAAATAAAATACTTCTCGCAGGTTGCCGAAAGCATTGGAGGTGTGACGCAAACACCCCCTGGAGCTTCATTTGAAAATTAAATAGGCAGTATGAAATAAAAGAAAAAAAAGGTGCTGCTCGAGTGTGTTTTTTTGCCATCATGCAAATTTTGATGATTCAACTGTGTCATGCATGCAGTGAGTTATAATGACCAAGGCCTTGAGTCAGCCGTTTTCTGTGTGGACCAACAACAACGTACACTGGTAGTGATATGAGGCGAATCTGCCAAATACATTTTCTAATGAAAAAATGAATCATCTAACGAAACAGTGGAACAACAATCACGTTTTTTTGGTTTTTTTGGGTTTTTTTTAGATCTTTCAGCCACAACTTGAAGCATTCACCAGCAGATTTTGCTAAGAGTGAAATTTCAGGCAACCTCTTAAGAATTGCCACCAATTATAAGTAAGTTCTGTGTGCATGTGGACATCCCTTAGCCTTAAAGCAACGGTGTGAAAGCGGTTTTGATACAGACTTTGGGTAGAAACATAACATTAACCCTCGTGTCGTCCTGCGGGTCAAAATTGACCCATTTTAAAGTTTGAAAATGTGGGGAAAAAAATATTTTCATTGTGAAACTTCTGATGTCCACATTTTCAACATTTTTGGGAAATCTTTGAACATGTATTGGTGGAAAAAAAGAAATGTTAAAAAATGTTTCTCAAGAACATTCACAAAAAAATCAACCAAAATCCAGAGAAATTTGCTGGATTTTGGTTGATTTTTTTGTGAATCTTTACTGATATATATGTAATCACTTTAGATATTGTTAGGATTTTTTTTTTTTTTTACTAATTTTTTAAAAAAATATTTACAAGAATTTTCTTGCCAAATTTGGGGGATTTTTTTTTTTTTTTTAAATAAAACTTTTAAGGGGAATTTTTAAGAAATTATTGGAATTTACTTCCTGAAGGTTTTGCAAATTTTCAGAAATTTGGGGAATTTGGGGGATTTTTTTGCAGATTTTTTGGATTTTTTTTCAGACAAGGAAACAATATTTTTTGGTGCTCGTAAATGAGGACAACAGGAGGGTTAAGATGTCATACTTATTGATTAAATCACCACTCTCCATATTTTCTTGCATTGCAATAGGAAACAATGCGCAATTTCAATAAAATATGATAATCTAAATGTGTAATTTCTTCCCCTAATCAATTACAACATGATAATTGTTTGATGATTAAGGAAAGCAGTTTGTGTACCACAGCTCAGCAGCCAACAAAGCAGATCACCTAAAAACTACCATGTCTGCATTGTATTAGTAAATGGTTCTGTAGGGTTGCTTAACACATCTATGCAGATGACACCCAAATCTATCTAGCACTATCAAAAAATTACTTTGGTCATATAAACTTGCTTTTTCATTGGCTTGAGGACATAAATAATTAGATGCAAAATAGTTCCTCAGCTTAGTGAAGACAAGATTGCTCACCTTGAGACTCAAGTGATAAAATTTAACAGCCAAGTCAAAAATCTCAGTGAAACCTTTGATGAAGGTCTAAATTTAAACATTTACATCCAAGCTTTAACTAAATCTAATTCCAAAATGAGCTAATTTGATTATTTAGAAACTCAGTTTTTTCATCACAGCTCACCAACCAACCACATTAGTAGCTAACTTGTCTGCGTTATCAGTCAATAGATTGCAGGATTGCTTAATCAGCTATGCAGATGACACCCAAATCTATCTAGCAATCTGAAAGGATGACTTTGGCCGTATAAACTTGTTTTTTCTTTGTCTTAAGGGAGATAAGCAATTTGATGTAATTTAACTATCTTCGGCTTAATGATGACAAGACTGAAAAAGTTATATTTTGCAATAAATAAGGAAGGCTGATGCTT
The DNA here is from genome assembly GCF_022539595.1 of Amphiprion ocellaris. Lineage (NCBI taxonomy): Eukaryota > Metazoa > Chordata > Actinopteri > Pomacentridae > Amphiprion > Amphiprion ocellaris. The sequence goes on from NC_072785.1 coordinate 9,790,792, forward strand.
AGTGCTCACTATGAGTCACAAGCACTATAAACTAACAGCCAAGTCAAGAATCTCAGTGAAATCAACTCAGTGATGGAAATCCAGATTTTAGCAACCACATCTAAACTGTTACTAAGTCCAGTCCCAATCAGCAAATTTGATGATTTAGGAAGGTAAAATTGTTTATTTACTTTATTTTTCGTAATTTCACCTCTGTTATTTTTTTTTTAAGTAAACTACATTAATTCCATTAAAGTACATTATGGCACTAATTTTAATGGCATTTGATGAATATATTTCCAACATATGCATAATTCTACAGGGTCTGTTTGAAATCTTTCTCTGCAAAAGTGCTCAAACAGTGAAATCCTTTGCATACTTTGCAGTGTTATTCATAGGTAACTTGTTTGCCTCTACCTCCTCTGAAATCCCAAGACATTCAATTATATTGTGTAAAACACAAAACAAAGCAGCTCAAACTCTTACCTCAAAATGAAAATGTGAAAAAGTGACTGTTTGGCAGTTTAACTTCAGAAGAATCAATGAAATAATTAAAACATGTTGACAGTTAATTTTCCAGTAAGGGGATCATCCTTTAGACAACTAATCACTTCAGCACTAATTGGAACACATATCAAATTATATATATTTTCAACATGTCACATCAATAAGAGACTACAGATGACAGTAAATGTTTAAAGCCACCATGTGGAGTCTGTGACCACCGTAGCAGTGTTTAATGAACAGGTTCTGTTTTTGATCTTGTGCTTTGTCGACTGACTGCGGAGCATGATAACCACTGATGGTGGTAATACACCATAAAAGATAATCATTTGCCAATAATAATGGAGACGAACAAAGGAGACCACAAGTTGACATTCAAGACGAGCTTCAGAAAGGTTTTCGCAAGAAGAAAATACATTCGGTGTGTTTGTTAAGCCCTGAAAATTAAACATGCTGTGTTCTAGCGAGAGACGCTAAATGTCAACAAACCCATGATTGTTGACAACAAACACTCCACAGCATACCTTAAAATAGAGGCAATTTAACTTCACTTCATTCAGCGAAAGCAAACAGTTGGAAACATTGTTACTTTGCAGCGAATCGGGACAGGAAATGAAAAAGAAACAGGTTTCATTTTACATCTGTACCAGTCATCATCATCAGTACCAGTCATCATCATCATTACTGGTATAATAAGAGAATCAAACCCACAATCTGCGCACATGGTGGAACTGCTTTTAGCTAGAGTGTAAAATTTGAATTTCATGTGTATTAATGACAAATCAACATGAAAACAGCTAAATTAAAACCGTTTTAAAGAGAAGAGACATCTTTACGGTGTAATAAATACAATGTAATGAATAATAGACAGAAAATGAGCCATTTTGAATGACTAATCCATTTATTTTTGATATGCAAACATGCCTTGTTAACTGTTAGATAGATAGATAGATAGATAGATAGACAGACAGATAGACAGATAGATAGATAGATAGATAGATAGATAGATAGACAGACAGACAGACAGACAGACAGACAGACAGACAGACAGACAGATAGATAGATTTTAAAAAATCATAATAATGATAATATATTGCATATCAATGAATTCTGAAGTGCTCTCCATATGCTGATAACAGAAATTCAGCAATGTTTTTTAGAACACAACAACGAAATTCTCTAATATTCTGCCCTACAGCTGATCAAAAATAGGAATGACTACTAGATTTTACCTCAAAGTCCATTTGGTCAGGAATTTTAGATCTTAACATCATATGGATTTCTTTCAGCCTTTGGCAATGCAACAGCAACAGTTGTACTTTCATACATGTCAACTTATACAGAATGTCTGTAAGTCATACACATCTTTCAACGTCAACATTTCAGTGGTATGAGTTCAGTCAGGTGGGTCATGTGAGCGATGAAGCTTCAACACATAACTCGCTACATTCGTCATGACATTAGACTTGGGACTTGGAAATGACTATGGCTTATTCTCCCTCTGATGTATATTTGTCTTGTGCAGTTTTAATTTAAAATGTTCTTTTGCATCATTCATATTGGTTTCTGGCACCTCGATGTCTCACATTCAGACTCTGCAATCTGTATTCTTGATTTTTTTTTTGTTATTGTTTTCAGTTAAACATCAATTTTGCAGATTTTTTTTTTCTTGAAGTGTTAATATCTGATCCATTTTGCTTCCATTTATATTAGTAGATCATAGATACTTTCTATGCATTTTGCCATTTGGTGACTGAAATGGGCATCCGGTGGGGTTTGCTGGAAGATACTTTCGATTGCATCAGTCAATGGCTGCTTAGCAAACTCACAGATCATGTGACCAAAAGCTGCAAACCAGCAACTAAATTAACCTTGAGGTGAAATTGCTTTGTCAACTCCTATTAGCACAGAATTAACTTGGAACCTTAACTGTAAAATCTGTCTTTGATTTCTCTTTTGAATAGCAATTACACGCTATTCATGGGTAAGTTATGATTTATGTAGTAGACAAGAATGTCTGACAATCTAATTATATTAGTTTCATCAGTTGGTATTCATGTCTTTGGAGTTTCCTTCAGCATTATATGAAATATACATTCTGTTCTCCATTCTGTGTCTACTTTATATAAATTTATGGCTGCCTCACACAATAATAATAATAACTTCAGACCAAGGTGCAAATAAAAAAAAATCTCCACAGGCTATCATTAGGAATGTCAGCAAAAGCAACCAGGTGCTTTATAATGAATAACATCTACAGCAGCGGCTGATGATGAGAAGTCATCATCATCATCTTGGACGAGGATCTGTGCTGTGACGCATTTTTCACCTGTTTAGAATGCAGTGTTATCGGCTGGTTAACCACCCACTGCCAACCTTATCTTCCCATCCCTCTCAGCTCTTCTCTCTATCTTTAGACATGCCTAGCAAACTGTTTCATGCTCTGTCTCTTCAACGACGCCTGAGAAACCTTCTCTCTCTCTCTCTCTCTCTCTCTCTCTCTCTCTCTCTCTCTCTCTCTCTGTCTCTCTCTCTCTGTCTCTGTCTCTCTGTCAGTGCTCCTGTAGACAGATATGCCTGGCTCTACCCATTACCTTTTCCTAATAGAAACCTGTTTTTCAACCAAACATTATCCTCGCCAAAAAAATCTCAATTTCAGCAAATCCGTGTCTTCCAAAACCATCATCCGTCAGCTCCAGTGCCTCTAAAAGCCCCACCACTTCATCTTTGTGTGTTGGGCACATTTGCAGGTTGAATTCAGGTGGAATTGTGTTTTGATGAAAACTAATTTAGTGCTGTTTGTGGCACCGCCGGCATGTATTGGCCCAATTAAAGGGGAGCAAAGGAGACGGATAGAGAGAGGGAGAAGAAAAGGATAAGAATATTTTAAAGTCCATTGGAAGTTGTTTCCTCGTTTTTGGTGTCATTGAGGCTGTGTGTGTATGTGTGTGTGTGCGTGCGTGCGTGCGTGCGTGCGTGTGTGCGTGCGTGCGTGCGTGCGTGCGTGCTTGGCTTTGCATTATGATGAGTGTACGGGGGTGGTGGAGTGTTGACATGCAGAGCACAATGCCTCCATAAGCAACAGGATAATGAATGCATTCGGGCTCCCACGTTCAAACACAACTACCAAGTCTGTTTACTCCTTTAACAGACAACATTCCTCTCTGATTTTCTAATTTCCCTCTGTAAGTGGCCGAACAGGTGCAAGCATGAGCAAGCGCAGATCGGTGTGTGTGTGCGTTTTTGTGTGGGTTTTGCACGTGCGACTGTGTGCGTGTCTGTGTCTGTGTCTGTGTGTGTGTGTGTGTGTGTGTGTGTGTGTGTGTGTGTTCATGCAGAGCAACAGCGTGTAACAGTGTTGGGTTCTACTGAGCTGCCAGGCACAGAAACTCATTTAGGCTGCAGCTTCAGTTCAGAAGAGGCCCGAGGCGGCGGTTCCTCCAGGCTGACGCCGAGGATGGCTCACATTTTTACCCCGTTATCAGAGCTCCTCTCTGGGCTGAGCCTAGCAGGAGGCCTGGCTGCCTCGCCGTTCCTCCAGGCAAGACAGATAGCAACCAATCACTGGCACCAAAGAGACTACCCCACGGCTCTCTCTGCAGACTCGCATTAGCATATCCAGGTGTGTGTGTGCGTGCGTGTGCAAGTGTTTGTGTGTGCTCATCAAAATGCAGCAGGGCTGCTTAGTGTGCAATGTGTGTGGGCTTAGCCTGAGCTTAATTCCCGGTCAAACCGTGGTGTTTGATCATATTTTGTTTACTTTGGTCGCCCTTATCATCTGAAAACTATACACGCACACACATGCCTGCACAGACACACACACTCTCACTAAAAAACAGACAAAGCTTAATCACAGCAGCCCATGTGTGCACTGCATTCACTGGTGCTTCTCATCTATCTCATAGCACATGATTTATGTGAAAATTATTTGCTGCTACAAACACTCACACCAGGATGTACACACACTGGCGCACATAGTCTGTCATCGCATTTATGACAGCAGGACCGCTGTGCCAAGAGGATATTGGACTTTCTCTTCAGTTATCAATGTTTCGGTTTTGATTGATGACCTTTATTGTAATTATTTATTGAAAGGCAGGAACAGGATAATTAGAAAAGGTCTGGAGGGGAGGAAAGTGCTGATCCTGTGGGAATTCTGAGGAGGAAACCGGAACGCCGAAGGTGATAAAGTTCACGAATCTCCTCAGAATTCCGTGTCAGCGAACCAGGGAGGAGGGGGGAAGATCTGCAGGAGGAATCGATGATCAGAGCTAATGGCATACTAATGATGTAACTACTCATCCATACAGCACAGATAGAAGGGAGAGGAAAGACAGGAAGGTGGTGAGACAGCAAGAAAGAAAGAAAGAAAGTGTTTTCACAGAGGCACAAACAAACGTCAGAGGCACAGAGGTCATAAATTGACCACTAATCAAAACAAGCCACACACACCGTGAACCAGAGATCATGCAGGGACTAGAAAAGCACCAAAGAAATTATATATGCGCTGCTTCCCTTCGGTTTCACTTTGCAGGAGGAAATAGAGCGATCGTCAAATAAACACGGTCATCAAAGTCAAATGCAAGTTATTTAGCTGCAGCACTTTTATATCTGAAGTATTTTATCATTCATGTCGCACATTCAGATGTTGTCATTATTTCACAGTAGCCATAAACCTGATGTCTATTATTGTCACTCTCACCGTCTCACTGATTCGCAGGATTATTAATGATTGAAACATAAAAACAAAGTAATGCAGTTGTCACAGCTGCTCTCAGAGCAATCATTGATGGAGGTCATGACTCTCATTTCTGTCTTTTCCTTTCTCTCCATTGTCCATGCAAATGTGTTGCAGCTCTCTGCACAAGACTTCAGCTTTTCCCAGAGCTGGAAACTTAACACATGATACTTTTAAAATACTTGAAATACTGCGTGTGGCTCCTTCATACTGCAGTTATATGTACAACATTCAGAGTGTCTGTGAGTCTACAGCATTCTAGCAGTTCTGTGGGATGATGCTAGTGTTTATCAGGTTCTATGCTCGTCAAATTCTGACACGTACAAAAGAGAGGACAAGAGTAGGAGTCTGAGCTAAATGCTAACATGCTCACAATTACGACCCCTAACATGTTGATGTTTAACAGGGACCGTTTAATGTTTACATGTTTACGTGCAGAGGGAGCTTGAATATCTGCAAATAAAAATCCTAGCAACTCTTAAAGTTGCATTTACAGGCTACCTGCAAATCTGGGAATCAGAGTCACATCTCTCTTTTATGCAGATGATGTTCTGTTGGCTTCATCTATATTTGCAGCCGAGTGGACAGCCGGGATGAGAATCAGCACCTATAAGTCTCAGGCCATGGGGGGTCTTAGCTGGAATGTGGTGGGCTGCCCCTCCATAGGTTAGCATGAGAGATAAGGCGAGGAGCTCGGACATCCAGGGGGAGCTCGGAGTAAAGCTTCTTTGTGTTGAAAGGAGCCAGCTAAGGTGGTTCAGGTATCTGATCGGGAGGCCTCCTGGGGGCCTTCCTTTGGAGGTTTTCTGAGCACGTCCAACCGGGAGGAGACCCCCCACTAGACCCATGACTCACTGGAGGATTTACATATCTCATGTGGCCTGGGAATGCACTGGGACCCCCCTGAGCTGGAAAATGTCACTGGGGGAGGGGACGCCTGGAATGCCATGCTTAGCCTGCTGCCACTGCAGCCTGATGTGATAAGTGGAAGAAAATGAACGGATGAAAGGAAAAAAATGTTACCTTATTTCCTAAAAATCAATGCATTTTCCTGTCATTCCTGACCATTTGATTCCCAACAATGTCAATGATGTTTGTGTAATTTAAAGTCAAATTAAGAAAACTGGTCATGAAGGTATGATTTTATTACCCCTAATTAATATAATTTTTGCTGGTCATTTTTCTGTTAACCTGGCTAAAATCTCTTTGAGGGAAGAAAAAAAAACTGTAATACTATGGACACAAAAGTCAGCCCTAGAATAGAATAGAATAGAATAGAATAGAATAGAATAGAATAGAATAGAATAGAATAGAATAGAATAGAATAGAATAGAATAGAATAGAATAGAATAGAATAGAATAGAATAGAATCCCTTTATTGTCATTCCACATTCCACAATGAATTTAAGCATCAATCCTGTCAGTGCATATTCACACAATCAAACATTTAAAATAAGAAATGTGCAAATGTAAAAGATAACATCTAGTAGGAAATACATAAATGTGCATGTCTGTCTATGAAAACTGTGGGATAGCTTATTCTTTAAAAGCTAATTTATTTGGTATATTAGGAATTATAAAAACAATAGTGTAACTAGTGTTGCACTGCTGAACATGTACAAAAAAGTATGGCTTAAAGTGGTGCAAAAATTACATACTAAGTGCCATTGTATGTACACACGTAGTTTCAGTACAAAAAAAACAAAACAAAACAAGGTGCATAAGGTAGTAGTTAAGTTTCTAGTGGACACTCAAGTCTGTATAGCTGCAGCTGTAAAACCTGTGTAGATGCTGACATATTTTCTTTTGGACTAAAATTATAGACTTTCCAATAATTGAAAATAGAATCCACAAATCCATACTTGTCCTAGTGTGGCTAAAAAAAATTGCAAAGACTCTTTAAAAGCCAATGCGAAATTTTGTCCACAGTTCACAGATGAACATGTTTCAGCTGTTGCCTTTCTCATGACTATTCTGTGTCATCATTACTTTTACATGGAACAACTCGCAATTAACAAACCATTATATTTCAAGCTAATTAGATGGATCCCAAATTGCATAGGTGACCTGCGAGACTGAATAAAACTCTCGATTAATAGACATTTTTTCGGTGTAAATCCATTCATATTCATTTTCCATTTTATATTTATAAGGACAACAGCAGTTGTGCCGCCGTTAGCCAGCTGGCTGACATCCAACTGCAGTCTTCTGGCAAACTGTGCTAAAACCAGTGTAGTGACAGATTAAGAAACACATGATGGTAACATGCTAAAAAAGCAGAATTCTCAAGATAGAACACATGCACAGTAACAGAAAGCAGCAGCTTGATGCAATAATACAATAATTACACTGTTCAAATATATTCCAGTATTACCGTTGTGGATTTTTAAAGGTTGATAATGGGTGAAGGTTTGTTGAGAATGTTTGCCATGATAAATATAGCCTGTGTTTACTTGGGGCTCATCAGAAACCAGATTTATGCTTAAATCTGAACACAAACTGAGCATCTGTACCAGATTGCACAGTGAGAAAACTTCCTGTCGATTTATCTTTACCAATTAAATTTTGTTATTTCGGATTCAGCTTTGAAAAATGATCTTTCCTTTCACCTCCCTGCTCTGCTGCCACCGTGACACCTTTCCCTGTGTGAGGTCTTTTTCCACACACTTATGCACATGTAAAGCGCTTGTTAGAAAACCGGTGAAGCATACACATAGCCAATAAATGTAATTTCTGCAGCAGAAATGTGTCTGCGGCAGAAAGCAGGTTGTTCATTTTCTTGGCATTAAAGAAACCAGGTTACTTAAGAGAGGTCAAGCTACTACTTGTTACTTGGTTTATTGGAGTTTAACTTAATTTGACAGGGTAACACATCACACAAAGTATGGTTAACTGATGTAATATCTTCTGGAGGATAATATGTAGGCCATACATACACTTAAACTCATGCTTTTAAGTTGCTGCAGCAACCACTTAGCAAGACGAGAGAGATAATTAGTACTTGTAGCTTTGCAGTGTTGAATCCAAAGTAATTAAATTTGAATGCCCGCTAAGACCAAACAAAATGTTGAATTTACTCTTGGAAACTGTAATGCTGAAAGACTAAATGAGTCCATTTCCACAGCAGAAAAACTCCAACATGTGAACAGTAATGGGAAAAAAAACTGTTTCACTGCGCCATCGATGTTAAAGGTGCGACAAAAAGAGAGGGAAAAAAATCTATGAAACACTCAAAATCTGCTAATAAATGTGTGTGATGCAATGACTGGCCAGACCTGCTTGTTCTGTGTCTGGTCAATCAGTGTTACTTTTTCTGTCGTTTGATTGCTGCCATGCTTCATATTGACAAAGCGACATCCATCAGCACTAATTAGCTCTCTAAGTGAAGGATGAACCACAGCGTAAAAAAAAAAGGAAGAATTCATTTTGGCACTGCTGAAATGCTGAACATCCTGTTTTTCTAGTGTTTAAAGCTGTTTGGAACAGACCATTGAGAAGAAAAATACGAATCCACCCCATCCCGTGTATGATTCATGGAATGCAAGAAGGATATGGTTTCTGGGTAGTTTTAAGTGGCGAGCAGCGGACTGATGGACCCAGGACGTCACCGGTGCAGTTATTGAAACTGAAACTGCACATGTGTGAAGAAGATAAAGGATGGGATTTAATTTAAAAACCAGGGACCAAAGAACATCTGCCGGCTGCCAGGTGTAGCATTCTGCCCACGGTTTCCAAACAACTGAAATGGATGAGCGGATTGGGTCTGATGCGTTGTAGCGATCTAAGTGATTGCTATGATTTCTGTGGAGGGTAGAAATTGTCACTCATTTTACACTTTGCACCAAGAAAACCTACTATTATGGGCCTATTTCTTTGCTTTCAGGTGTCTCGAAACAAAGAAAAATATGGGAATTGCGTCTAATATCGCATACTGGGAGTTTACACATTGTAATATTTTGTTCCTACAAATGAATCAATGAAATCTGTTCTTGAATGAGGCCCCGAGCCACGTGCATCACCCTGCACCAAAGCAAACAAAAGCCTAATCTCGTCTAAATGAAGTTTACCCCATGGCAATAAAGAGGTTCATTTGCTTTATCTACAGGGGCACCACACTTTTGATGATTTCCTTATTGCTTTCATAATGAAAAAATGTAGCTTCTTGCTGTTTTATGAACTAGGACACATTATTTTTTTTAATAATATGATGATTGCATAGACTTTAGACACAAAACAGTTGCAAGACACTAAATTAACAAGGGATCCGGGCACCCTCCCCTGCCACCATGTTGTAAACAAACAGCAAAAACTAAGCACGGACGCAGTAAAAATCATTAATTTCCTCTGAAACATACTTATCTCCTGTGGAGTAGGAAGGGAGATAAGGTGAAGACTGCATCAAAAGAACACGAAAAAAATAAAACATAAAAGAGGTGAGCCAATTACAGACACTGCAGAGACACAATCACAAGCTTCCACTAGAATTTTCTCAAATTCTCCATATGAATGCTTACCTCCTGTATCTACCCTGCCTCCCTCAGAAAACAACTTTTTTTCTCACGTTTTTTCATTTCCCCCCCAGCTTTCATCTGACTGACTGTTAAGGAAAAAGGCGCCTCTGTAATGTGACATTTAGACAAATTCAGGAGACGCATCGGCGGGATTCTGCCCCCACTGTGCAGGAACGTGTGCAGATGTCTGCAAATACACCTCTGTTCTCTTTTTTTGTCATATGCATATGTGTGTGTGCTTAAAACGGGGTTGACAATCTGCCTCACTGTGAGAACAGGCTCTGCTTTAGGTGCACAGACGAACACGGATGCTGTTTTTGGCGTTTTGGCTTGACGAGCTGCAGCTCTTTTGATGTTCTCGCCGATCATGTTGAAATGCTGCATCTCTCTTTCAAACCCCACAGAACCCAACCGGACCAGCGGCCATTATCTCTTTGCAGTAACATCAGTACTCTGCTTCCTGCTTTGCCTGTGCGTGTCTTTGCTTTCACTCCTCTTCCGTCACTCCAGTCCATCAACAGATCTGCGTGGCTGTGAACCCTGAGCAGCCCAAGACAGACGGTCATGGTGAATTGGCAGCATGAGTCAGCTGTGCACTGGAAAACATGTCAGCCTCCTGATTTTTTTGTTCTCTCGCAGAGCAATTCAAGAACTCGTGCGAGGGAGCTATTTTGAAACGGTGAAAAGACACGAAAACAGAGACGCAGAAACGCACACGATGCACATGAATTCAACCGCACTGCATTGTTTAAACTTCCAGGAGAGTGAATTTGGATAATTCGACGGAGGGAAGAAGCGGTGCGGTGAAATTAGGATTGAGAGACAACTCAAGAGGGCACCTTAACCCACCTTAAAAGGGTGTTAGTGTGTGTGCGAGGGGCAGCCGAGTGTGTAAGTGCTCGCACCTCAATCAGTGAGAGTTCAGACGGAGGGTGACGGAGAGTGTAGCAGAGGGGATGATGGAGAGAGCGGTTTAAAAAGGAAGGAAGGAAATTAGATGAATCGATGGAGGCGTCTCTCAGGTTATTTTTCATCTTTTGGGGTCAATTCCATTCCATTACTTGTGGACTGTTTGTCCTCAATCGTTTTTTTTCTTCCCCTGAATCATACCAAAGCAGAGAGAGGCCTGGGAGAAGAAAAAAAAATCATAGCGTTGAATTTAATTTCTCAATCTCCAAATTGATTTAGTGGAACCTACTGGAGGCTACAAACTGACCTCTCTGAATACGGCTTATTGTGCTGCTGCTGCTGCCTCGCTGTCAAACAGACGGGATTTCAGATCAGTGCAGAGTTATGACCTGACCACGCTAAGATGATAAGATGATTAAATATCTAATTCACTTTAGATCATTAACTTTAATCTGCTTATACTTAGGAGGCAGAAGAGGCGGTGGGAGGGAGGGAGGAGCTCTGCACTCTGGCTTCCATATTTCAATATCCATCATGGGATCAGTTTTATCTCCTCTGTCCATCTGACAAAATGGAGAAGAAAAATGAGAAATGAAACGGTTCAGGGGGTAACTGTGTGCAGTGTGTTGGGGTTTTTTTTTTTGTCTAAGAACCATCTGCTGCAGCATTTTGTGTGTGATTGAGGTGACGTCAGCTAGAGTTTGACTGGAGCCTTCGTCACTGTAGACCGTATTTGTCTTAAAGGGGACCCATTGTGCTCATTTCCAGCTCTAGCTTTAACTCTCTACTGGAATAGCTTTGCATGATTCATGTTTCTAAAAAGAAAAATCCTTATTTATCTTACACTGCATGTTCTGCAGCTCCTTAACTGAACCTCTGCCTAAAAAAAGGGTAATAATAGCTCCGTAAAAAGTCCACTTTTAGAAGATGGAGAGGAGTAGCACCTAGTGAGTACTGCCTCGTCCTCTTGCATGTGTGGAAGCTCAAAAACCAAAAAATAAACCTACAAAGCAACACAATTTTTTCCTCTTAGACTAGATCTAAGCTCAATCCAGAACATCTGCAGCACCACAGATGACAGCAGGACCTCTCTATTTAGTGAAATTTATGCTCAATACCTGCTTATTGTGCGACACAACAGATGATTCAGTCCTTCAGTCACAAACTACATATAAAAATGTTCCCATACATGCCCCTCTTTGACACCCCCACTGATTTTTACCTTGTGAATATGTCCAAATGATGTTATTTATATGCCACAAAACGCAACATGAGCAAAATAAGCAGTCCAATGCATGCATGAGCATTTCTGCTGTGGAACTGCAGCTCTCAAAACACAGATTCAGACTTTTAGTGTTTCGTATGTAGAAAACCTAAACAAACTGAGCCTGGCAACTTGCTGGACGCAGATTTTCATTAAGCAGCAGAAGAGATGCCTTCGCCCTAAGTCAGCTGGGATAGACTCCAGCCGCCCCATGACCCTAATGAGGATTAAGCGGTGTATAGATAATGGATGGATAGTAGAAGAGATGTGTTGTGTTTTGGTTGCTGTGATGAATAATGTTATTTTACCATGCATTATGTACTTATCTGCCCCTTTGCACATACACTTGCACCCACACATTCCCCTCTGCACACACAGCTGCAGCCACACTTACCCAACCACAAAACCAACCAGAGTCAGATGAACCTCCAGACACCTCAGACTTAGTTCCTGTTTTTCGTCTCTATCTACATGTCTAATCTAGTCCTCTATGTCTAGCCACATACGTCACTTACAGACTGGCAGTTTAGAAAGCTGCCCTGATTCACGCTCGAGTGTGATTCTACAACTGCTCTCAAATTTTTATTAAATACTGAAAGACAAATTTACATTCATCCTTCTCACAAAGTTAATTTCTACCAGTTGCAAAAGACAAAACTGTGAGTCTTTATCTAATATTAGCAACACCTGTTATATAACATAGATAAAATGAATGTTCACATCATCCATTAAATCATGTTGTAGACAGCAATATATAACATACTTACAGGCGATCCTGCACAATTTTCTTTAGAATGAGTTTCATGCATGGCTCAGTTTGTCCAGTAATACATCTTGTCATTGTGTAATGTAGAATAGTATTTAAATTGTTTGTGCAGAGTTCAAGGTGAGCTGTTGTGCTGACCTTAGGCAGGGACAAATGTGCATAGACCTGTATTAGAGGATGCGAAGGAGCAGCATTACATTAAAACCTTTTGAAGGCATGCAGGGATTATTTCCACTGACAAATCTTCTAAATATGTCATTTTGATTAAAAGATTTAAAGGGAGTTTTTAAGGAGAAATACTTCAACAGGTGTTCATGTGGGAAATGCACTAAAATGCAAACCAAAGTGGAAATACCTCCTGTCAGGAAATACCAGGGGTAACATTAAATGCCTCTATTACCACTCAAGTAAAGCGCTTTGCGAGCATGTGTACATACATTTACCAGGAACATCATACTTTGCGGCTGCGCTGTGCCTGGAGCTGATGACTGTATCAAGAAATATGTGATAAGCCAACGTCAACTTGGCTCAAAAGTAGGGGGAAAAAAAAGTATTCACAGCTGTCTGAATCCTGAGGTTTAGGCTCAAAGGGATTACTTTAACATATGTTTACCTCAATATGAAAAGCCGTGTTTGGCTTTGTTTAAAACGAGCAGTTGACATTGCACCATTATATATAACAGAAATAAGGGAAAGCATAATATATCCCTGTTAACCCTCTGAACACTGTCACATTTTTACTCCCTGTGGGCCAATTTTTCACTACAATATAAAGTCTTCCACGTCTATGAAAATAGCACAACCATGGCTACAAGTAGAGAGAACTAAAAGATTTCTTTTGTGCAGAAGAACAAATTTGTCAAGCCATAAATCATTAAAAAAAGAAAAAAACTAAATTAACTTGAACAACACTTTTCCAAGTTCCCCCAAGTGTTATCAATACAAAAGAAAAGAGAAAAGGAGGTACTGGATACTGGGAGAGAGGGAAATGAAATACTGACTTCAAGTACTATACATATTTTCCTACTTAGACTTTTAATTTGTTTCCATAGTTCTCTCCTATCTGCTCAAAACACAGCCTGCAGTTCACTCTTGATAGCAGCTAAATTGCTAATGGCTTTATAGTTGCACTAAGAAGTGCAGAATGTTTTGTTTGTTGCAGAACTTCATGCAAATGGGCATTTTGAGGGAATTTTTAAATTAGGCATTTGGAAAATAAAATGCTTTTTAAGAAAATATCATGATTTTAAGCTTATTTTTGGTTAAGTTTTCTGACAGAATTACAGCTACATCACACATGATTACCTCAAGTACTGTCTGAAAGTTGATTCTTTCTGCTTGCACAGTTTCAAACTCTGATAAATGATATAATTTTGATGATTTTTATAAAGATAGCCTTCCCTCTCAACCCGTCGGTAGGTTTTGGGTTTAAAGGACCTAGTCTAGGAGTCTATTAAGTTTTTTAGATTGATGAGGATGTGCGTGTCCTACTTTCCAAACTACATTTCCTTTCAACTCATTTTATGAACATCAGCATGCAGATGCTTGAAACTTGTTGAGTCTGTGAAACGCTGCGGAGAACGTTTAGTCAGTATGTTTATGAAGCTAAAATTACTTCACAGCTCTGTGATAATTCAGTAAAAAAGACAGATTGTTTTGAAGCATATCACATATCATGTGTTGGCAAGAATCTCAACATACAAGATTTAAGAGTAAACTGCTTAACAACATTGTTTTTGATTGTTTTTGTTCGTGGGTTTTAGTCTCCATCAATGGAGCTCCAGATCCAAAGCTGCTCTGAAGCCAACTGTCATATGTCTGATGTCAAAGCTTCACTCTAGAAATATCTTCAGAGGAGTGAAAATAAAACAACCCATGTTGCTTACTGTATTGCAATGATGTAACTTTAAGGAAAGAAAAATAGGCAACTTACATGGCAGTTGATTTGATGCTGTGTCTGTGCGGTCAGAGACTAAAACTAGAGGCTTCCTGTGAGAAAACATGTGCATGGATACATTTCTGTATGTTTAGTTAATTCGGTAGATGAGCCGTGGCTGGTATTTACTTGAAAATTACGCCTACAATTAGCAGGTAGCGTTTCACTGTTTAAATTGTGGACAAACTGTTAACCACAATAAACTACATGGATTAGGAGAAATGTCTCTACTTCCTCCAAACATGGAATGTAAATTTTGGAATAAAAGCTCTGCATCTTGGCAGTGATAGCAACTGACCCCAATCAACTGCAACCACACTAATATGGCAGTGCAGCAGACATTCGTTTTCATGCTCCGAGACGAGACCTTGGCAGGTTGGCTGCTCGATTGAAACTGAGCTTCAGTTACAATCTGCAATCTGCTCATGGCACAGAGACAATACCGAAGCCAGACTCTGCAGTTATCTTTGGAACAACTCTGCATTTGCCAATCAGTCATGCCAATAATGTGCAACTGACATGAGGCGGAAGTTGAGTTAGAGGTCAGGAGGAGGGATTCTCAGATGAAACAGAGGAGAGGAGGAAACTCCGGATTCTGAGGTGAAAACCACCAACAGCACAGTAATTACTGTCCATTTATTTCAAAGGAGATAAGCGGTGTGACAGAGGATAGTGTGGATTTCTCTCTGTGAGAACCTGATGCCGTGCGGCTTACAATGAAAGGAAGGACAGATGTAGGGAAGGGGAGAGTGGGCACGAGGGGGAGAAGGAGAGTGGTAGAGGAGACAAAAAGAGGAAATAGAAAGGGGGAGGTAAAGACGACAGACAGCGAGACCGTGTGAGGTTACGCGGCTTCCATTAGTCGTCCGTTGTCTTCCAAGAACTGGAGCAGCAGCTGGATCAGATTGCACTCCACTCAAACAAAGAGCTTTGGTTATTTGAGTCCTCTGCCATTGTACCAGCTAAATTTCCCAAGGCAAATGTTGACAGAGAAAATTGATATTGAGTGCAATATTATTCTCCACCGATCACAAGGCATTTCCTTCACTGAAGTTGGTATCTATGATGTTTGCTCGAGTCAGCGTTCACTGTCCCACTGGAGTCCAATGGACAGTAGAAAAACTGTCTCTCTTTCAAGGATTGGACACCAAAATTGCACAAAATCATACCTGCTTAAACAACAAAATGCCAATGATCACCATGTTTCACACTACATTTTTTGACAAAACGGAGTCTTGCTTGAGAAGCTCAAGGCATCTCCATAAATCAATACCCTTTCAGTACCCAGTAAGCAGCGGATAGTGGTTATGCACAGTATTTTAAACAAACCCTTAATCATTAGCAATCGCTTTGAAACACGAGACAATCCAATTCCCTATAGACGCACACCTATGGACTATAATCCCTCATGTCTCTGAGAGAAAAGTTCAACGGTCAACTTGTCACTAGAAAATAACAACCCTGCAGAGAAAAGTACAGTGCACACATGTATAGGCAGCCAGAAATGTAGATACTCACACAGAGGAATGTTTGGACAGAGTGAGACTGATGACATGTGGAAGATTAAGGCCGGATATGCTTGAAACTGCGTCTAAAGGTTCGTACCTGTTCTGAAAAGGGGGGCGGGCAAGAAACTGGTGCCAACAAAATCTTTCAAATGGAGATAAAGAGCTCACATTTTTGGCTGAGAGAAATGTTCAGATCCTGCTTTCACACCTCCACACACCTGCATAAAGAGTGCATAAGTGGTGAATGGACAATTATGGAAAGTTACAAAATGGTCGACCTTCACTTCACAGGGTTCCGATGCTGTTCAATGATTAGAAATGAATTTGAAACATACAGTCACTTTAAGGGAGGTGAAAAAAGATGTTTGTCTACTCACATTAGTAATGATCATGTGTTTTTTTCAGTTACAATAGTTAATAAAGCAGGATAGTACAGGGTATAAACGCCTACTTATTTTTCAGTCAGTATTATGCATACTGACTTCTAAATGTCCTTCATGCCCAGTCATTAGAAAATTAACTGTGTTAAATGGTAAAGACATGACACCCTCTACTCTGCCTCTGATTGGCTGGCAACTTTCACTGATAAGATTAGGTTTAGGTATAGGAAAGAACAATTTTTTGAAATGGTCTGGGTTTAAAAGCACAGTCAGTGATCTGTTAGCCACACTTCCAGTGTGTATTTATGAACCAGTTTCTAAATACATACAAGCAATTGTCAGATTCAGTTCTGATATATTTTATTTTAAAAATGAGATTGTTAAAAAAAACACAGTAATCTCTGAATGACACAGCATGTTCGACTCATTTTGAAAAAAAAAAAAAAAATATATATATATATATATATATATATATATATATATATATATATATATATATATATATATATATATATATATGTATGTATGTATGTATGTATGTATGTATGTATGTATGTATCACACAAGGGTTGATCAAAAAGTTACAGTAGAACTCTGTACAGCCCAACCCTGGAAGATTAATTACCAGTGAAAAATGATATGAATTTT
The DNA here is from genome assembly GCF_022539595.1 of Amphiprion ocellaris. Taxonomy (NCBI): domain Eukaryota; kingdom Metazoa; phylum Chordata; class Actinopteri; family Pomacentridae; genus Amphiprion; species Amphiprion ocellaris. The sequence goes on from NC_072785.1 coordinate 9,807,935, forward strand.
GAAGAAAACAATGAGTATGCTCCTCACCTGATGCACCTTGTTTGGTTTTGAACACAGCAGGCTCTTCCACTGTGAGAATTGTTGTTTCTTCTCTTGATGGTAGCTGCAGACCCACCTCTAGTCACCTGTGATGAACCTTCACATGAACTTCTGCTCGTCTTGGCTGCTGACTGACAGAATATGATATTTTCTTCTCTGCTCCATTGAGAAATCGTAAATGCGGCTCTACCAATAGTCACAAAACTGACGGTTACTGCTTGCACGTCGCGAACCATCCCGGAACTTTTTGATAAACCTTCATATTCATGCCTTAGGCCACTAATATGTACAAACTGCCCCTTGACAAATTAGATTACTCTTAATATGGTGACACAGTCTGGAAGATTCTATGTTCTGCAAATCTGCTGTTCCAAGCAAGAGTTGCCAAAAGAAAATACTGGTCGATAAACTTGCACGGTAAGAGAGCAGCTGTCTTATTTCCATGTGTGGAGAGAAAGAATAGTTCACTCAAAATCCATAATTATGTAGTTGACTTACCCTTTGGTCTTTGGGCCAGTATTCATTGCAAGATCTGCACCTCTTCTGTGTTTAATGTTAATTACATAATGATCCTTACTCCCCGGAGTCAAGCAGCAGAGAAGTTAAGTGAGGGTGCGCAGATGCTACTGGCCCAGTTTCGGGCTGAACGAAATATGCGAGGGTAGTCTTGCATGTCACTTTTTATAACCAGGCGGCTGAAAAATGAAGCCAGTGTGGAAGTGCCAAAACCTGCAGGCCACTTGAGGATGGCTCCAAAAGCGAGTCAATCTTCATAGACGTCCATGTTAAAAGGCCTAAATTTACAGCAGAAATAAGCATAAGTTTACAGCCTGGTAGAGAAGAATGGTTTAGGTCTCTAGTTCCCTTTTCATGACAACTTTATGTACATAACCCACTTGTTTAAATTGTATTAAGGCTTAAAATAATGCATATTTAAGGGTGTGGTAGCTATGAGTGACAAGTAAGTAGCTTCACCTCTTTGCTCATTTTTGGATTAGCTGGGAGTTCATTGGAGTCAGGCACAGCCAAGATGGTTGGAGCCACCACACTGAGCTTCAAAACTGCTGATCTGGAAACCTATAGGAGACATCAGTAGGAGTTTCGTTCATCTTTTTATACATTTTATGCTGTATAGTTCTAATACAGTTTATAACACATGGCGTTTATCTTTTTCTGGACGGGCAGCTGGGAACATAAATGGGAACATAAATTAAAATTATACCTACTTCTCTAGGCACCACTTCACCACTGGTTATACCCTGAAAGAATGTAATAGCAGTCAGACTTCATTTTGCATCAGTAATTAGCCATATCATAGAGCGGTGTGGGTATATGGATGACAAATTTGGTTTATCGGTAGGTCGGCTGGTCCACCACTTTGGTCCAAAGTGAAATATTTCAACAACTATTGGAGAGATTGCCATGAAACGTTTTGCATATATTTTTTGATCCTCAGATGATAAATCCAAATGGTGATCCCATGGCTTTTCCTCCAGCATCACCACGTAGCTGAAAATACAGCAGTCACATCAGACCTGGAGGTGACACTTCTGTCATAAAAAAATGCTTCATGAGGGGAAAAACTGACAGAGAGACTTCATATATAGTTTATATACTGTATTATGAGGAAAAATAAAAGCCTTGGTAACTCTGGTGAGAAATCCAGACATATTTCTAGTTCTGTAACTAATCTGTTACATAATATATTCGTCATTGCGTGATAAAATTGCTATGGGAGGATGTGAATGATCACCAATCCACGCACAGTGATTAGGCGTAAATAAAAAACAGCACATGCAAGCAGCCTATGAGCCATGATGAATATTAACAGGCCACGCATGTCCTGATGCATCATTTTACAGATATTACCAGCAGCAGATAAACTCAGGCATCACAGCAGAGCTACACACATGCATTAAACATTACACGTGAATATATGAAGAGTAATTTCAAAGAATCTTGTGCTACCTTCAGCAGAGAAAACCTCCTGAATGGGATCAGTGGCATTGATCATGTAAACCTATTTACTCACCTGATCTGCTCTTTTTTTCCTTCAAGCCTTAATTGCAGACGGAATTTAAAGGTTGATTTATCTCATAACTGTCTTCAGTGTTAATTCATTCACATAAATGCATATTCTCTTATACATGCAGATAAAACGGGACGTGCAAAACATCAACGTGTGTGTCCATATTTCTTACAGATGTACACAATTCTGAACTTAACAGTGTGTATAAACTCAAACTTCCTCGGTGTATCCTCCGTCTCAAACACACACTCAAACACTTAACAGACGCCGGAATGTAGGAAATACATGGCGCCCAGTTTTGTTTTCTTTCTACAGCACGCACTTCCCCCTTAGGCACATCCAAAGAAAATATTTGTGTCTGAAATACTCCGAACGGTTCGGGGAATAATTCATCTCAGGGCTTCATGATGAAAACAGATTGCTAATTCTTTTGACTTAATTCTTCCCTGTTTATTTAAAAAGGACAAACAAATGTGCTGCTGAATTTGCACACACACACAAAACAATGTGAGCCGGGTAATTTTGTTTGTGTTTTAATACCTCCTTGCTCTTCTTGTTTTGCTGTTTTTCACACTCAGTGGTATTTTGTCCCGGCTGCCGGCTGAATGAGAAATAAAGCACAAGCAGACGGAGCGTGTCTGAACGTGTGTGTGTGTGTGTGTGTGTGTGTGTGTGTGTGTGTGTGTGTGTGTGTGTGTGTGTGTGTGTGTGTGTGTGTGTGTGTATTGTGTATGCTGGGTGGACGTTGGAGCCTGAGAGCAGATTCCTTAAAAAAATCTACACAGGGCAACTCAGCTTGCAGGGAACGTTCTCGCAGCTTTGGATAACTTTACCAACAAATTCTAAGAATTTTAAAAATAGTTTCAGTCAAGTATATTTCATTTCCAGTAATGTTCACATAAAGTTAATATGATGTTTTCATGCCAACATTCAGAGGATGTTGTTCATGTTCCATGATGGCAAAGGAATGTTCACAAACTAACATTCAAAAAATGTTTTCCAGATGTTTTCGAGGCTTCAGATGATTTTTTGAAGATCCTCCTGTTATGTGACATATTAACAGATGTAGAACACTCTGCCTGCCATGTTCTGAGGACTTTTTGAGAACATGTTGAGGGAACAAATTATAGAATGTTCTCACAGTGTTCTATGACAAAAAAAAGTCCAACAAGGGTTCAGTAGAGAACATTCTCAAACTGACATTCAGAACAGTTTTCCAGATGTTTTCAAGACTTCAGATGACAGAATGTTCATTTATGCAAACATTTTAGAATGTTCCTGTAATGTAACATATTAAAGGTAGAACATTTTTGCCTTTTTGCGAAGGGTAAACATTACAGAACACTGTTCTAAAAGATGTTTCAACAATGCTAACAAAGAAAGGATGTTCTCAATGCAACATTTAAACAACGTTTTCAAGATGTTATTAAGCCCTCAGATTACAGAACGTTCTTTATAACAACCCAGCAAGCAGAGAATGTTCCCACATTGGTTAACATTGTCTACAGGTTCTACTAAAGTTTTGAAGAAAACATCTAAACTTAATGTTCAAAGAATGTTTTTAGCATATTTAGCATTTCAAATAATGTTCCTGTGAGGTTAAATGTGAAATCTAGCTGGGTTGTTCCTGTTTGCGATAACATAATAAAGGTGGAACATTCTAGTTGCAATGTTCTGAGGATGTTCTGGGAATGCTGTTGAGGGAACACGCTACAGAGTCTACAACATGTTCCACAATATGACATGATAACAAGGGAAGAACGTTCTCAATGCAGCATTCAAAAAACGTTTTAAGCACATTGTCTTTTATGAATAACTTTCTGGGAACTAAAAAAAAACTTCCCACTGAGAACACGACTGGAACTTTGCAGAATTTCCTCAGAACATTTTTAAAACAAAAAAAATCTACCTAGAACTTCCCTGTACTGTGATATAATAGCAAAGGTGGAGCATTCTAGTTGCAAAGTTCTGAGGATGTTTTGGGGATGTTGTTGAGGGAACACATTACAGATCACTTGTCTATAAAGCATTCTAACAATGTTCTGTGATATCAGAGAAAGAACATTTCAAACCAACATTTACATTTTTTTCAGATGTGTAATATATTAAAAGCAGCACATTTAGAGAGTCTACAAAATATTCCCACAATGTTCCACAATGTTACATGATAACAAAAACAGAGCATTCTCAGTGCTACATACAATTTTGAGAACGTAAATGGTCTAACAATTAATGGTCCAAAATATCGCGAAACATTTTTATAATATCTTGAGTTTTCATATCTTAAAGAACATTCTGGGAATTAAAATGAAACTTTCCACTGAAAACATTGCTAGAACTTTGTAGAACTCCCTCAGAACGTTTTTGCAACAAAAAAGTTCTTGCTGGGATGTTCATGTGCAACAAAGGTGGAACATTCTGGCTGCAACATTAGGGATATTCTTCTACAAAATATTCTCACAATGTTCTATGATAACAAAGGAAGAACATCCTCACACCAATATTTAATTTTTTTTCCCTAGACATTATTGAGGCCTCAGATAACAGAATGTTTTTTATACAGTTTTAGAATGTTCTCCTAATTTAATATAATAAAGGCAGAACATTTAGAAAGTCTACAAAGCGTTCTCACAATGTTCCACGATGTTACATGATAACAAAGAAAGAACATTCTTAATGCAATATACAGTTTTGAGAACATAAACAGTCTAACAATGTTATCATGAAGCATTTTTAGAACATCTTAAATTATCATGCTTTTACGAAGAACATTTTGGGAACTAAAAGAAAACTTCTTGCTGAAAATATTAGTAGAACGCTGTCAGAACATTGTTTGAACAAAAATATTCTAGCTGGGATGTTCCTGTCCTGCAATATAATAATAAAAGTGAAACATTCTGGCTGCAATGTTCCGAGGATGTTTTAGGGATGTTGTTGAGGGAACACATTATAGAGTGTTCTTCCATAAAACATTCTCACAGTGTTCTATGATAACAGAGACAAAATGTTCTCGAACCAAAAAAAACCTTTCCAGATAATTGAGAGAAATGCTTTTTATCCAGAAAGTTTTGTAATTAAATATATTGATGGCAGAACATTTAGAGAGTCTGCAAAATGTTCCCACAATGTTACATGATAACAAAGAAAGAACAATTTCAACTCAACATACAGTTTTGAGAAAATTAAAGGTCAGACCAATTTTAAAGCATCTTTTGTTATCTTTCCTTGAAGAATAAATATCTGGAAACTAAGAAAATTTCCCCTTGAAAATATTGGTAGAACTTTCTCGGAATGTTATTTGAACAAAAAAATTCTAGCTGGGAACGACATCAGCACCATGAATGAACCTTTCCTAACTTGCATCAACATGAGATGCAGCTTTAATCCACTCACCAGACGCTTATTTAGTGATACACAGGAAATTTTAATTGGGGCCATTTCAGGGTTCTGTGACATTGTGTAAGCAAATATTTACACCTGTGTGTGTCCACGCACTTGTTGTGGCTCTCGTTTCATTATCTCAAGACAAACCTCATTAATAAAATGTGCCCAAAATACACAACGAGTACAATAGACACAAAGAGACGAGATGTGTGCACGAGAAACACTGAGGCGAGACGTAATCCACAACTCAAAGCCTCTGGAAACAGTATGGAAATATTCATCTACACGGGATCATTATGCAAAGGCAACAATAAACTGGTTCTGATGATAAACAGACTGTCATATCTCTATACCCGAGCCAGAGGGCAACACATTCTGTGACATCCATCTTCTTTAAGTAACGCTGCTCATAATGGCACTGCGCATGGTGGGAGCGAAACACACACAAACACACACACACCCAAGACAACGTACCATCGTAAACACACACAAGTTGGCAAGCACACAGTATTAATATTCTCGGTTGCTTCTCTCTTTCTCTGCCTGTCGCACACAGAGCAAAGGCTCTCCCAGTATTTAATACAACTGGGTAACGCCAGGGGCGAGGCAGAAGTCATAATCATGAGTGTGTTTAACAGCAGTGTGACAGGCGGATGCTGCTTCAGTGTAAGTAAAGAACATGTAAATAAGCAGGCTGAATTATTCAAGACCAGCTCGCACATGCCGGCTGCCCTCACCCGCCCACATCCAGGCGTGCTGGGATAATCTCTGGCAAAAAAAATTTTAAAAATGCTTTCTGTCAAGGGGCAAACGTTCCTAACTAAGACTGAGCTCACCGGGAATTTTATAATGTGTCAAATGTGGTTGACTCACATGACATGGTTGTAAATCAAGGATTTTCAGACGCACATGTGGCGTCCCTGAAGCTGTAATGAGGAGATGTGGTGGGATGACGGAGGAGCTCAGGGTTGGGTGTGCCCAGATGTGGAAGAAACTGATAAAATAAGCACTTAATTTAAGACAGTTGACATTTTCAGGCCAAGGGAATGGGTTAACATTGACATCAGAATGTTTGTACTTGAGCGGCATCTCTCAGGGACATATGTCAGTATGCAATGGGTTACATTATTCACATATGTATATATACTGTTGGACTTCTTCCTATATTTTGCTCATTGATCATAAGGCAGCCTTCAGGTAAAGGTCAATGGCTCCATACAGGTTGTTTCAATGATAATTCCAGTGCAGTTGGAGGGTTTTTCTGCTGCCACATCCATGTGATGGCTTTCTCACTGGCAGCCAAAGGTGCTGTAAGGAGAATGAATAATAAGCTGATAGTCTTCCCTGTAAATCTTACACCAAGTCCAGCTTTTAAATGTAAAATTCATTGTGTTTTGTTGTCTTATGAGAAATGGTTTTAATAAGCCAAAATGATCATTAAAGGGCGAAAGGCCAACTAACTTGTGTTGCTTCGTCGAAAATGGTGAAAAAAGTCCACTTCATGTTCCTCAGATCCAAAGAAGTTAAACTGTTAAATGGCTTTACAGAGAAAAACAATAAATCCTTGCATATGAAAAGCTGGACTAGAAGAAGTGTAATTTTACACACATGCAGTGTGTTAAATGCAGGTGAAAAGCTACTGGAAAGCACCGCTGATAAAAAGAGGAATGCTTGGACACGCGCTCTAAACCACAGATTTTAGTTAAATAGACAGATTTTTTGATCTGAGTCACATCTTCCTTAAGCAAAGCAAGAAATCTGTGGTTTGACGACTGTGTTCTTGGTTTCCTGTTTTCTGAGAATGTTGGCACAGCAAATATCAGCATCGTGGGCCAATAATAGAAGTAATTAAACTACTTTGCTGTTTTCTGTTTAGTTGCCTTTTTCATAGCTTTATTAGCAGTTATTAAATCATGTATTTATGCTGTATAGATCAGTTTAAAGTCATTAATAATGATGCCTGATTGTGAAAAATTCCTCTGATTGTTTATCCTTCAACATGACACTAGCCTTTAACTCTTATTTGACCCTCCAACTTACCACATATCCTCTTCAACAACATACAGACAGAATTTAGATCAACACCTTAACATTCATGACTGCTGACTTAATGGCTCATTAGTTTTTGTTAAACCCAGTGTTGAGGGTAACATATTACAAAGTGGAGCTGAGCGATTTGCAGAAAATGTCTGCTTTGCAATTTTTGACAGATGTTGCAATTTGTGAAACATGTGATGGAGCTTTACCACCTGAGATGCCATCGCAAGCTCGACTGTCACACAAGAGGAGACATGAATTTGTAGAATCATTTACAAAACAGTTTAAACCCTTGATCTGACATACTGCATAGCATACACCCTGAATTGCCGCTTTTGCATTTTTTGTAATGGCATTGTTTCATATTGTTCTTTGAGCACAATACTGAAATCACATTACTGATTCTAAACTCAGAAATCACATTAGAGTTACTAATCAGTTACAGCTTTTATTTTGAAACCTCTTCTGTCAATGCACTGTGAATCTCTCTGACATGCAACTTTTTTGCCATATTTTTCCGTTAACAACTCTTTGGGTTGGTTTTCTCCAAGTTTGCTTTTGACTTTTGGGGAACACTTTATCAAAGAGCATAATACAAAAGACCTTGTGTATGTCCGTGTTATCAGGATGGGGATTTGTGCTGATATCTGGGCATATATAAGGTTTATTGATATATTGTTCAGTAATAATAATATGGCCATGCATCTCGGGAGATGTTGCCCAAAAGTAATGCAACAAGTAGCGTAACAAGTTATTATTACAGGGAGAAAATAAGTAATGAATTGCTTTGTTTCCTTTTAAAATCTAATTCAATTCAAAAAAAACTTTATTTGTCCCCTGGGGGCAATTCAAGGCACGAAGAGCAATTGGACACAGAACAGTAGCAACAGCTGTACAGTAGTAGTAGCAGCCATGTGGTAGTTAAAATAGGATAAACAAAATTTAAAAATTAAACATGTGGAGATAAGAAACTGACTGTGCATGACTTTAGCAGCATAGTTAAATAAGGAATATAACTACCTTATGGTGTTTGTAACATCAGAAGAATAAACAGATGTATCTTAAATTACTAGCTAAATGGTCATCAGTCAATTAGTAAAGTTGTTAATTAGAGCTTATATACTCTCAGGTGGCACTCACAATTTGTTTTCTATTATCTTTTTTAGTTTTCTGTAAAGTTTTAGCCTCAAAAGCACTGAAAAGTGAAGAAATGACAGGCTGTTTCTCCCCTCCACAACTACAGATTTTCAAAGTGTGGCTGAAGTATTGGTGTATCTGAAAACTGCAAACACCTGGCCCTGTTTAAAATCCACCTTACATAAATTATAAGATGACAGGTTTCAAGAAGAGGATGAGCGCAGGCCTTCTGAGATCCCCGTCCAACTGGGAAATCATGGGAGCCGAAACTGTGGATAAGCACACAGGCAATTACAGCCTGACTAAACACACATCACATCATCAACCCGAGCCACTCAAAGTGAAAATATACCCTCATCCCTTGCTAACCTCGTTTGCCATCAACCACAGCACAACTGCTGTTTTCACACCCCGGAGCCAGCTGATTGGGCTGATCTCGCTGATTGAGCCTCATTTAAGAAACGTGGGAATGAGGCCTTTTTTTAAAATTATTATTATTTTTGCAAGATTGCACACACACAGTCATTTTTTTCTGTGTCCTATTACCACAATAAACATCTGCAATAACAAATGTCTGAGAAATTGCAGCTTAAACCTCAGGGGCACAGACACACACACTGTCAGCTGCAGCACTGCCTTATCTGAACCGCACCCAGCAGTTTAAACGTGCCTCTCTCTTGCACTGGTTGATGTGATTAGTCAAAACATGTTCAACAGTAATCGCCCCAGGGAATCATATAAATATGCCCGACAAGTTGGTCGGCTGCGCTGAAGGAGGAGGAGGAAGGAGGAGGAGGAGAAGAGGAGCAGCAGCAGGGCTCTTTGCTGACCACCAGCGGGAGCAACGCGAGAGGCAACGTGAACCACCGGGTTGGTTGATCTCATGGTTGTCGGGCATGTTTTGTTTCTTTTTAAATTTGAGGCTTTCTAGTAAAGGAGTTGGTGTTATTCTTGTTATCTTATTGCTTTTTTGAGATAAGGAAGTTGTACTGGGGGAAAAAAATGAGAAGAAAAGTGAGTCTGTAAATCACTGGTTTCATAATAATGACTCAATTTGTATCACTTCTGGTTTCGCTTCTTATATTAATCCAAGCAGACTGCATTTTGTTCCTCATTTTGTTTAGGAAGAGAGCAATTGCACAATCGAGCTTTGTTCACTGACATCATTCTTACTTTAGGCGACTTAGTTTGGCTTTTATATCTATTATATGTCTGTGTGGTTCTGCATAATCGTTTCTCTTTAATGAGGCCTACCATTGTGAGTCTATAAGTCAATGATTTCATAATAATGAATCCCATTGTGTCACTTTTGGTATTTTTTTGCTAGAAAAACCAAGAAGATTAAATGTTCTTCCTAATTTTGTTCAATTACCTAATCAGATTTAGGTTTGTTTACTGCTCTCTTAATTTAGGCCACAGATTTTGAGTTTTTCCACCATGATTACCTTGTAATTATTGATTTTTTTTGACTGATTTTATTTACTGTTTTTACTGATTTGTCTCATACTGATGGTCTTTTGAGTTTTGTATTGTTTTATGTACTCTATTTATTGCTTTGTAGTGGTTCACCTTCTCCATATCTGTCCAGGAACAACAGATGCAAATTAGCTGCTAGGTGACTCTGGTGCAATTACTTTTATTTGTGTGCTGTCCCTGCAAAATAAGCCAATAAACTAAAACTAAATAGCCATGGTGTGTCTGTGTGGTTCTGCAAAATCTTTATTTTTCACAATGCCTGCCATCTTTTAAAACTTATTTATACATGTGTCTGTGTTTGTTTTTCTATCTACTGTGCCGGAAAATGTCATCTACATGTGTGTTTCCAGTTACGAGCAGTAATTGTTGGTGTAGTTAATCATACTTGTTTCTGTATAACTAACTTGTGCGTTTCATACATTCCATATAACATCTGTGTAACAAAATAAAAACATTTTTTATTTAAAAAAATTCAGTTACTTCGCTCTGCAAAGATGACTGACTCAGATCTTTTCATTCCACAATAAAGAAAGATGTTTTTAATGTCTCTTCTCTGAGTTTTGTTGAGTTCTCTGAGCTTCACCTACGACACTACATGTATAGAGAAAAAAAAATGCATATAAAGAAGTGCTAATTATTTTTTCCCACCCAGATGAACCCTTTCACAATTTGAAATCACCTTGGAAAATGAACTGAGATGACACCTGGTCTGTCTGGATATGACATTAAACAAGAAAGCTGACAAATACATTTTATCAACAAGCACAGGATTTATAAATTAAAAATGGATTTTTATAGCCTATATGTGGGCTCTTTATTGATTTAGTGGTTAAAAAAAAAAAAAAGAAGCTCAAATCTGATCTCCGGCTTACCATTCCACATTCCACAAACCTATAAAATCTATTTTTCCCAATAAACATCATTTGTCTTTTTATCAGATATTCTATTCTGTTGCTTTTGACACAGAGATTTGGGTAAAAATGCAGGAGCCACTTAGACATTTCAGCTCTTATTGTGCTTTAGTGGAGGATACTACCAAACAATTTTAAAATAATCAAATTACCACAAAGTAAATGCCACACAGACTCCCTGGAGCCACCCCAAAGGCCCTGAGGCCACAGGGTAATCCGGCCCTGCCTTCAATGGCCATTCATTGCATTTTATGGGCTCAGCATAGGCTTTGCATAACATCACCTGCAAATTAACCAGTGGAATCAGCTGATAAATAAATATAATGGGGTAAAAAAGAAATCCTTTGGCAATTTAATGGAAGCAGGGATATAAAGTGGCTTTAAATAAAATGCTCAAATAAAGCACAAGTACCTCTGAATTGCACTAACAGTGAGCCATTTTTGTTTTTACTGCGGCTACAAGTGCTACTTATAGGATAATAGCCACAAGCACTTTATTAAAACACTGAAATGCTTTTTTTTTTTAGAGCAATATGGTGCAACAGCAGTGTAAATAGAGAAAAACATAAAATCTGCAAACTGACAAAGTACTGTACTAACTACAGTTTGCTAACATTAGCCCCAGAGCCGCAGCAATGCAGACACAGTTGATAAATTGTTAAAATGATCTAATATGACTGCAATAGTTTACACTGACAAGAACAGTTAAAGCAGGAGAAATAAAATTACAATTGTAGGTGTGTTATTAGGAAGTAGTGTTGTAGTGTTGAAGTAGATGGACTCAAGACAAGGAGAAAAGTATGTGAATTTTTGATTTCGGCGTAGACTGGGTGATCTGCCATGAGGTCACTGATAGGTTTCTAAACAGGGTTTGAAGTTCAGTGTGAAGCTCATCTTGACAGATCCTGACTTCTTCCAGCTCCCAGCTAATGCAAAAATGAGCAAAGAAGAAGAATGAATGAAGTCTTTCACTCAAAGTGGCCTCAATAATGCATCACTTTAGGCCTTAGTAGTATTTCAAAGGGTGAGTTATATGAAAATTCACCACCTGTGCAGTTTTCATGACTGGAAAAATTAGCTATAGAGACCAAAATGTTTTTTGCACCAGGCTGTTAACAAGTTTATTTCTGCCATAAAGTTGGACATTTTAACATAAGAGTCTACAAGGACTGACTTACTTTCGGAGTCAGCCTCAAGTGGTCATATGAGGAACTGCAGTTTTTAACACTTCAGCGGTGGCTGTATTTTCTAGCGCTTGCTTCATTTTGCCACTTGGTTTTTCCAAACTCACGCTGGATGTAAGTGCTATTGATCTCAATCCAGACTAATCATGTGCAGCACCTGAAAATGGACAAGACGAATGAATGGAGCTCAAAATAGAAGGACGAGGATTTGCTCTCATAAGCTGCTTGTCATCAGCAGCAGCAAAAACACCTCAATATATTTCCCTGAGCAAAAATGTTTCATTACTAATTAATTCATCTTTTTGTTTGTAAAACAAAACAAAAAATCACAAAGCACAGCATCCCAGTAAAACAGATATACTATACTATACTATATTTTTTAATTGCCCTCTTGGGACAAATAAAATTTTCTGAATCTGAATCTGAATACAACACAGTGTTCTTCTAAGCTTACCAAAAAAAATAGAAAAACTAATATTAGCTGCATGTTTCCAAGTTATTTTGCAATGGGATATGATTATGTATCAAAACCCCAAAGAATCAATTCTGCTCTCCTTTTGTGTTTTAAAAAATTATAATTTTGTTTGTTAGTATCCCAGTTTGCCAATTGTGCAACAGTCTGATACTGTCAAAATAGCTCACTGCTCTCAGTAATTTTGATTGGAAAAAATGTTTTTGGGAATCATAAAATACACTGTCTTTAAAGAAATTGCATTTCTGCATTGGATCAGATATAATATTTCTTAGATATGTTATTAGATTGGTTGCCAGAACAAAACTACATTTTTGGAGTGAATAATAAGTCAGCCCATTTTGAAAGTCCTACTTGAATTAAAAAATGCAAACAATGAACAAAAGTTGCACGAACAATATTGCCAAATCGAACTGAGCAAAATGTCTTTTATTACTTATGAATGAAATTTTTCATTCATAAAACAAAGTTTAAAAAAAAATACATAGAACAGCACCCCAGTAAAATGTGTGTACTAAAGCTGGATTTCAGCATTTGCAATTTCCAATTATCTATCTGTAAACTTATTGGGGACACATATTACATAATGGGTTATTTTAAAACTGAAGTTTAACCATATTGATTTGTTACTTTTTAGGCCGTGCATTATTATTTTGAAGCTTTGCACAACTGAGTGTTTCATATGATTGATTATTTTCTTACCAGTTACAGCGCTTAATTATTTCACATGCATATTCATATGTATAGGATTTGAGTAGCTTTTGCAACCCACATTTACAACCCACTCAACTGAGAGAAATTTTGGATATGTCAGCTGCATTGAGGCATATAAATGTGCCTCCTGACTGTCAAAAAAAACCAACAACATATCCACAGGAAAAATGGAAAAACTAGAGAAAGCTCAGTGTTTTTAACAACTCATCAGTAGTGGACCATTGATTAATGACATTTAATCTAGTTTAAGGATCACCTTTACAATAAAAACAAAGAAATAGGACTGTGTTGTTTTATTGTTTATTTGTTTTAACTTGGCAAAAATATAGCAGAAAACATCAAATGAATCAATCGACAGTTTAAAACCCAAATATTCAATTTGCTTTAACAGAATGCAAGAAAAAAGAGATCTATCTATCTATCTATCTATCTATCTATCTATCTATCTATCTATCTATCTATCTATCTATCTATCTATCTATCTATCTATCTATCTATCTATCTATCTATCATGAAACACTGAGACCTCAATAACATCTGGAAAACATTTTTTGAATGTTGATTTGAGAACATTCTTCCTTTGTTATTGTGGAACATTGCAGGCAGAATATTCCACCTTTGTTAATACATAACATTACAGGAACATTTTTTAAAAAATCATCTGAGGCCTTAATAACATTTTATAAACATATTTTAAATTGGTAGTTTGAGAACATTCTTTCTTTTTATTATGAAAACATTGTGAGAATGTTTTACAGGAGATGTTTACTCTGAATGTTGACATTAAAGCATTGCATTAGCTTTATAGGAACATTACTTGGAATTTTTTTCAGAATTTTTTTAAAAAATCTGAAAACATTTTATCAAAACTATCTATCTATCTATCTATCTATCTATCTATCTATCTATCTATCTATCTATCTATCTATCTATCTATCTATCTATGGATGCTGGAACGTTCTTCCTTTGTTTTCATGGAACACTGCAGGCAGAATATTCCACCTTTTTTCATATATAACATTGCATGAACCTTTTTAAAATAATCATCTGAGGCCTTGATAACATTTGAAAAACATGTTTTAAATTGTTAGTTTGAGAACATTCTTTCTTTGTTATCATGAAAACATTGTGAGAATTTTTTACAGATGTTGACATTAAAACATTACATTAACTTTATAGGAACATTACTGGGAATTTTTTTCTGATTTTTTTTTAAGAAATTTTCCTGAAAACACTTAATTAAAACTTTTTTCTATCTATCTATTTATCTATCTATGGCTGCTGGCTATTGGCTGGCGGCGGCTGACGTGGTCGTTACGTGTGAACCAACAAATTAAAGCGACTCTCCCTTTCGCTGTGTGTTGGTGGAGAGAGAGCGAGCGGGCAGAGCGAGCTAGAAAAGGTAGGCAGCGCGCTGCATCCTGGGTACATAGCTCCACTGTGATGCAGCGAGCCTGTTGTGTTGACTGGAAACCCGAGTAAAGTAAACGGGGGAGGGTCGGCTACCAGGGGGCAGCTCTCGGCGAGTTACAATGCGTCTTTCACGGTGCTGAACGGGTCCTCGGAGAACCATGAGCCAACTTCGCCGGTCGCCTCGAAGCGGAGCGAGTCACTCTTGAGCCCCGAGAACGTGTCGCTGTAGGCAGCGGGAGAAGAACATGAAGAAGCCGAGCGCCCTGCTCCCTGTTGTCGGCTTGACTGGGAAATGGTAGCGTGCTGTGGGAACCGCACTGGGAAGGATCATGGTCGAGAGGAGCAGCAAATTCTTGTTGATCGTCGTCGGATCCGTGTGTTTTATGCTGATTCTCTATCAGTACGTGGCCCCCGGGGTGATCAATTTCGGCTCTCCGCACGGTTATTTCACGGAAGAAGACGAGGGGGACATCTTCCCCACTCCGGACCCCCACTACGTGAAGAAATACTACTTCCCCGTCAGGGACCTGGAGAGGACGATCGATTTCCAAATTAAAGGCGAGGACGTGATCGTGTTTTTGCACATCCAGAAGACCGGGGGGACTACCTTCGGCCGGCACCTGGTCCAGAATGTCCGCCTGGAGGTCCCCTGCGACTGCAGACCGGGCCAGAAGAAGTGTACCTGCTACCGGCCGAACCGCAAGGAGACCTGGCTCTTCTCCCGGTTCTCCACCGGCTGGAGCTGCGGCTTGCACGCCGACTGGACCGAGCTCACCAACTGTGTGCCGGGGGTCCTCAACAAGAAGGAGAACAAGCAGAAAACCCTGAGGTAAAACTGAGAGATGTTTGCTTTATTCACTGTACATTGTACAGAAGTCCAACTGTGTGTTTAATGGTGTAACCTGTAGCCTAAAATCTGGACTCTGCACTAACTCTTTGCAATATTTTCCAAGAATATGTCTCACAAACTTTTAAACTAGATGCACTTTTAGCCAGCTCTATACAAAAAGTCACTATAAGGTCACTAAGTTCTTCCTTCAGATTAACACAAATAGTCTAAATTAACCATACTGAACATACAAATGTGTAAAATATCAACATATTCTGTCTACTTTTGCATGTCTTTGTCTTATTCCTCCAGAGGCCATCATAATAGGCCTAATGTAACGCTAAATTTACAAGCATTTCCTCGCATAAAAATATCAAAACTCCCACACGGAGCTGGTTTTTGGTCCATCTTCTGCCACAAAAATGTAATTGTCGCACCGCAGAAGAAGAAACACAACGCAGGCTATTATAATGGTGTTATAGCCTCATAACTGAATACCACAGACATGTTAAAATCCCCATAGACTCCTAATGGACGCAACTCTTAAATCCCACGTTTCTTTCTTCACTGCCTGGGATTGTGAGTGGTTTTAAATGAGGGGAAAAGAATGACAAGGATCGTGGGCATCATCCCAAAATAGTGGGTTGATAATAGATACCGAGAGACAAATGCTGATTGACATTTCAACGCAGCGCTGTCACTAATGCCACAGGAGCTCAGCGGTGCCTCTGACAATTGTTGATAGGTGCCAATATCAGGGTGGCCTCCCACTGAATCACATACTGGGAATTGGCTGAATTTACTCCAGGAGATTGTAATACACCCAGACAACACTTCCACTCTGTATTAATCCCTTGCGTTTGCCTGCGAGGTATTCCAGACATGATGCACGTTCTTAGTAAGTTATAACCCATTCCTTTCTCCTCGCCTCCCCATTGTTGTTGCCCATATATTGCCTCCCTCGCACAGACATATTGACGGCTGTATCAACTTCCATTTCACTGCACCCTTGTGGTTAAAGGGGTGTTGAATGTGTCTTTGTGTAGCCTAAGGTTGCTCGATATTTTATTTGGGCTTCGCGTGATAAATAGGACAAAGAGGGTTTTTGGAAATACGTGGAAATTGGTGTGTCTGGCGCAGTGGAGATGTCAGGCCGGCTGCTCTGCTTCCCATGGCTGCCTCAAACTGGGGGATCAGTGCTGCAGGCTGGGCAGGGCTGGGCCGGGCCACTATAAGAGGGGGGGAAAGAGGGGGAGACCCTGCGGGGGTTTGGCTCCGCTCTAATCCGGGTGATTATTACCGCTGGGACACACACACATACACACACACTGGCGCTGGTATTTGCTGCTGGCGTCAGTCCTGACTCCTGTGGTTTCCCCCGGTCAGAGGTGATAACGTGCTCGGCCATTCTGCATGGCGAGCTGAGATATCACAGTGGACGCAGGATAAACGGCCTTTCATCACTTTGTGAGCACTGTTTCAAAGCTTAAACTTGTGTGTGTGCATTTGTGCGATTGTGTGCACCTGAAGAGGCCACGGGAGCAGAAAGAGGCAGGAAGGCAGAGATGATGGGAGGTTTTAGGTGCATATGCATGACTGTGAGCGCAGCAACGAGACGATCTCTTGCCTCAGGTGTGATCCAGTATCCGATCGCTCCTGACAGGAGAAACGAGGAACTGTATTCTTAATAACACCCCGAAGAAAAACAACGCTGCTGCTTATTACAAACAGCAACACTTTAACAAGGATGAGAAGTAAATCGCTGCAATGAGGAGCTCGAAAAAGAAACTCTCTGCTTCCCTCTCTGTCATAGTTTGTTCTGTTTTCTCTTTCTGTCTAGTCGCCTCTTTTTCTCTGTGTGTGCTTTTGTCCTCTGTCCTTATTGTTTGGTCCTCTTGTGTCATTGTGCTAATGCTTGGAACATTTGTCTCGAGGGCAGTGGCAGTGTGGTTGAAGAGGCCGGCGAAAGTGTGATAAAAGATCATCTGTGAGAGATTTTCTTGGCGCAGTGTCGTTGCTGCATAGGTTCCAGATCAGCTGTGCATATTGTCAGCGTGGTGGAAGTAAACAGTGCGTGACATGCTACGTATCTGCTCACTTTCTGGAGGAAGTGGTTCAGAGCAGAGTCTGTGAGAAAGAGGAGGATGCTTATCCAGAAATGTTTGACCATGCAGCAGCAGCAGCAGTAGTCCTGGTGTTGAGATCCAGCATCTCTCTGTGCAGCTGTGTTCCCATCCGGCTGTCAAGTGGATTTTACACAAACGTTTCAAACGCTTGCAAAAATAAAATGTGAATTAGGACCATTTCCATCAGCTGGATTGCGGCACATAAATACGCCTCCTGACTGTCAAAAACACACATATCCACAGGGAGAAATAAAAAAAAATCAAGAAGAGATGAATATATTAAATAATTGATCAGTTGTGGATAAGTTACCAATGACAATTGGTGTATTTTATGCCCTAACTTGATGATGAAAACAAAGAAAAGGGCCTGTGTTGTTTTAAAAATTAAACTTGAAAGAAAAATACCAGAAAACAAGTCTCTGGACACCAGGTTGACACATTCATGTTACTTGTTTCATCCAACCAACAAACAAAAACCTTAAAATATTCAGCTTGCAGACACAAAATGCAAATTAATTAACAAATATTCTTATTTGAGAACTCGTGAGCTGTGTTTTTTTTTTTGGTAGAATAACTGATTTACATAATTAATCTATTATTAAATATCTTTCTTATTAATATTTTACCATTGTTTTATTGATTAACCGACAAATTCCTTATGCTTCTAATAGAAAACACAGTGTAACAGCTATTTAATCTCACCAGAGGCCATCTCACTTTTGATATTTGTGAGATTTTAAAAGCACTTTTGAATGTAAAAAACAAAATCCTCATTGAACTGTTTTGTATCGACACTAACATTTTTCAAGCCCAACTGTTATGGCTGGATTAGTTATTGATTCTGCACATGGGTCTATTGCACAGTTACTTTACAGTGTTTCTACTTCAAGGGAGCATAACAAAAAAATTCTTGAGACCTTGAAGAAATTGGATTGAATGTGGTGTTTTTTCCTTTTTTTTCATATTGAGTGCATCCTGAATTGTGAGAGAAAAACGCTGCAATGGATTATGCTCAGCTTGGTCTGGTGACAAATATGTCAGCTTTAGAGGAAGGAGCATTAAGAAGGAGGCAGGCAGCGGCGAGATGAGTATTTGGTAATAGGAGAGACAGGTCTGCCTTTGATCGGTGATTAGATGAGATCCAGATGAACAGTGGCATTGTGGGATAAGACAACTCGCGCATTCAACAGAGCGCCAGACTGGATTTGTCATTTCCCACCTCTTATATCAGTTTTAATGTTCTTCACTGATCCCATGGGAAACGCTAATACGCACACACGCACATATTAGTACACACACTAATGAGAGAGTGAAACAAACAGACTTTAATGCAAGGCCTAAGATATGGGGCTTCTAATTGGTTAAGGAGGTTCCTATCACTTTACTCAAATTAAAACCACACTTTCAGATGGGGGATACCATCTGTCCTGTGCAAGTGTGCACATCTCATCATGGTGTGTGTATCTGTTTTTAATCCTAGTGTGTCATAGAGCATCTTAGTAACCAAAGTGATGGGGCTAATTTTACTGCCTCTATCTCAGTCCTCTCTCAAATCACTGCCTGTGTGTTTCTCTCCCGCCTCCTCGTCATCCCCTCTGCTTTTTTTTTTGCCTCTAAAACACTTTCCCTCCCTCTCCTTCCATCCTTTTCCTCCCTCCATCCGTCCATGATGGTGTCACTCTCTAATCAAACAGCAGGCTTGCTTTCCGCTTGGTGGCTTTATGGCCGGGGGGGGGGGGACTCTTTCTCTCTCCCCCTGTCTCGCCCCCCTTTTTCTCACTTTTTCTCACTCTCCTCTTTTTCTTCCTCCTCTCCATCTCTGCCCCCTTGTCTTTCTTTCCCTCCTTTGCCATCTTTCTCTCCCCTCTTCTCCCTCCGAGCGTGACTACCGCATTAGAGGAAATGTCTTTTCATGGAAGATTTGCTGCAATTTCCAAAATGGCTGCTTTGCCTAATGGACAACTGCCTTGGTTCTAATGAATGATTACATGTATGGGTATGAAGGCGGGGGGTGAGGACGGCGAGGGCAAGGGGGGGTGGGGGTGGAGGCGATGAAGGCGATGAAGAGTAATATGAAGGAAGAGGATGGGGATGAATGTGGGACAAGAGAAGAGCTGTCAGGGAATGATTGCTAAGATAAAAGATGGAGGGGTGAAAATGTTTAGTTTCATTGGTGGGGAGGGGGCTAGTCAATTAGCACGGTTGTCAAGCAGTGGGCATTACTCTTCTTTCAATAGGTCTGTTTCAGATTCACAGCACAAATCACTGCACTCTAAGATGGCTCCGTGTGTGTGTGTGTGTGTGTGTGTGTGTGCGTGCGTGCGTGCGTGCGTGCGTGCGTGCGTGCGTGCGTGCGTGCGTGCGTGCGTGCGTGCGTGTGTGTGTTGCTTGAGAGCGGATGCGTATGCATGTGGTAGCCCAGCATGATGCCATCAGCCAGCCAGCACAACCCAGAATCCAGATGAACTCCAGGAAGCTGCAGAGGCTGCCCCGACTGATTGGCATATAGTGCAAATGTGTGTGTGTGTGTGTGTGTGTGTACATGCGTGCGCTCATGTCTATGCAAGTGCGTGCACGCAGACGTTCATGTGTAGTCGGGCAGGTCGGTGTTAATCCAATCAGATTAGCCGGGTTTAAGCGCTGGTGGCCAGGCGCTCCAAAGCCGGTTACGTCCGCTCATCCCGTGGCTGTGGCTGCTCTATGAGCTCACATTCCCAACAAACATTCCCACATCCCTGAAGCCAGTTATTCCCCTCTGGTTTATTGGGCTCAGACCAGCTTCTCTATTGGATAACAACTGGGTTTACCGCTGGTCACTTTATCCCTGCACCTGCCTAACTTCACCTGGATGTGAGGAGTGGACATACAGGCAGTGGCACATGACATGATGCATTTTTACTCTTATCTAGTGCTGAAAACATTAGTAGCCTAAATGACTTTTTCAAGGCCATAACATGAATCAATCACAATTTTTATGATCTAGTAACAACTATGTGTAATTCCGTGAAATGCCAAACACTGGAAGGAGTCTTATCCATCATTATAACAGATTTTAAATTTTTGCTTATTTTTGAACTGGTGAATATGGTTGTCAGTTGGAATTAGCAGCTTATAGATGTAATTTGGTCTCTGGTAATTAGTAGCAAGCATTTGCTTTCAAGTCTCCTTGTTACAGGTTGTGTACAAGTCAAGCAATCCAGAGTTGCTTCTTCTCACACTGATTTACTTTAATACTTTTCGGGGTTTGAATTGGTCACATAATCCATAAATTAGCAAGAACAAAGCAAAGATTTGATCAAATTTTGAGGAACATTTTTCAATCTTGAGTGTCCTGTGAGTCTGAAGATAGGTAACCACTGCTCTCAATTCATTCATAGAAGGAAAACAAGTAGTTTAATAAATAATGAGAGCCTTTAGTTTCAAGTTACATGGGGTTTCGCAATACAGTCCACAACAGGAAGTGTATTTTATCACTTAAGTTGTAGGTTTCGAAGTTTTCTTGTCTGTGAAGCAATTTCTGAAATTGCTTGCTCCATTAATAAAATAGATGCTTATCTATGGGTGTATCACTAACTCAAATTTTAGCTTTAAATTCACTCGTGATCACATGGCAGATAATGCAGTGGAGCAGCTGACTCTTTAGGTCCCATTCTGTGACACTTCACAATACAGTGAAAGGATGGCCGACTTACTCGAAATCTCACTCATAAAAGGGTGAGATATGGCCCCTATGTGTTTTCCTCTTCAGTAGCTTGAGGCAAGTGTTGACAGGTCACTCTCAGAAACACCGCCGCTTCCTCTCGACTACAGGAGTTCAACTCAGGTTCATCCTCCAGTCACCGTAATGTATAACCCAGGCTCAAAATTCAGAGTTTAGCTCATGAGAATATGCGGATACCTCTTGTTGGGCCCCTTTTGCTACACATTCGGGGCTTTAGTTTGACTCCGTGCAGACATTTTGCAGCAGACAGCAGTTTGGCTGTGGTTTACCGGTGATGTGAAATGGTCTGATAAAAACCAAACAGCATCATAGTTGGGACTTTTATACAGCAGAAGCAACATTAAACTGAAACTGTCCATAGTGCAAACCAGTGCGGTCAAGTCGAGATAAGCCTGTTGCCGGCATTGATTGGCCCCAGCTGTTTCCCCTCAGTGCACTGTAAAGACGGGACAAAAAGAGGGATCCACTTGACCGCTGATGATTGTCTCCATTGGTGGTCTGTGAAGGGTTATCGTTGCTCTGCCTGCAAGCCTTCATTATTGATTCGCTGCTGTGGATCGCAGAGGGTCCTTTCATTGATTGATAAAACCTGAATGACACTAACATAGGGCAGAGCCTCGCTGGGCCGATCAGGATTTATGCCCAACAGAAAGACTGGGCAGGGAGAGGAGAGAGAGAGTGGCAAAGAAAAGCAAGAGTGATGTTTCTTAATCATTACACAGCCTCTGTTACTCAGTGTGTCACTCTTTCTCTTCCACCCTCTGCTCCCAACTGTCATCTGTCAACCCCCACTGCCGCCACCAAAGTGATTCTGCGGCCCCGTGGACAAATAACCGTGCGGTGAATGATTAGCAGACATTTCTATGGCTGGTAATGAGGGGCGCTACGCTGCAGCAGCTCCGCCAACAGGATTACTGCCTATTGATTATCCCAACCTAGCATTAGCTTGGCTAGCTAAAAGCGACCGACTGATTAGTGGGCATTTCTATAGTGTTTAATGAGTGGTGCTGCGGAATGCTATGGTATGCTATCCATGAGAATGGGATTACAGTCTATTAATCAGACAAGAGGCTTGCTGAAGTCATTAGCAGGCCCCACGGCAAAGTCAGTGCATCTGTGGCTGTGGCTCTTCCTGGTTTCTAAATTGGGTTTGGCCTTGTCTCCGTCGTCTGGTCTCCTGCTACATATCGACCCTGAGTGTCTGTCTTTCTTTTAACACCCTCACCCCGTAATGCCCTGCTCTTTGATGGCACTCCTCATCTTTTTTTTTCCACCACCCCCCCATTCCTCCATCATTCTTCCTCCCTTCTTCTGAGATAGAGAAGGACAAAGAGAAAGACATCCTCGGGGACTGCTCTCTGCATCCATTAACAGGGTTGTCTTTTTCATGTCCCTGGATCTGACGAGTCCAGACAGGATGTGACCCGGGAGCTTCTCCTCATCTCGTAGCCTCGCCTCCTCTTGTTTATTTGTAAACAAACAAATAAATGCATCCATTTTCTGCATGCGTTGTGTTTATGAATAAATGAGTCTATTCATGAAGCCGCTGTGTGCGTCTGTGGGAAGCGTGTTTGGATGTGTGTGAGCGAGAGATGGCCAAAGGAGGCATGTGAACGGAGAAGAGAGGCTGACAAGCGTGTTAATTGAATTGTGGGAAAAATGCAAATCCCGTACTGCCTCTTTGAATTAGGAGGAGGAGTTTCAGCTGATTGGGACTGTCTCCTCTTTGGGCACACACAAACACACACACAGAGGGCTAACTTTTTACCAAATCCCAAAAAGAGAATGAACGGTATCGTTGTGTCTGTCTCCTTCCACGCTTCACCCTGTCTTTTCCACCCCATTATGCCTCCATTTTTCTGCCCATCATGGCATCCCAGGACCTCTTTTTGTTTATTGGCATGTGCAGCTGTGCATGTGAAAGTCCCACCAGAGGAACTAAAGTGCTGATGCCATTCATAGAAAGACGGAGTGGAGAGCGATTCCTCCTTCTGCTATCCTTGGTTTGTCTGCTTCGCTCTAGGGCAGAGCTGTAGATCAGCAGAGTTGCTCCTTCTTGAAACTGCACACGTTCTCTGAAAGAAAGTATGTGTGCGTCTGCGTGTCCTCTGCCTTCATTTGTGCATTCAGGCAGTGATTGCATGTGTCCCTCTGTGTGCCGTGTGACTACCATATTTTCGCGACCATAAGGCGCGCCGTATTAAAAGGCGCAGTCTCAGTTACAGGTGCTATTTCTGTATTTAACACATACATAAGGCGCACCGGATTATAGAGCGCGTGCAGGTAAAACATACCTGTACTAGCTTAAAACATGCATGCTAGCGTGTGTTTTAAAAAAGGCAGCGGAAGCAAAACTGAGTTCAGTTGTACTTTATTGAAGTATTTAGCAATGTTTTCACGTTGTTTTTTGATCAATCCTCATTCACAAATCCATCAAAGTCCTCATCTTCTGTATCCGAAATGAACAGCTGGGCTAGTTCTCCATGGAACACGCCAGGTTCCCGCTCGTCATTGTCAGAGTCAGTCTCGTTGCCGTGCGGCTCCTCATAAATGATGCCGGCTTTTGCGAGAGCTCGAACAACAGTGCAAGCAGACACGTTAGCCCAAGCATCCGCAATCTATTCACAAATTGTGGCGTAACTCGCCCGGCGCTGCCTCCCAGTCTTAGTAAAACTGTGTTCGCCATCTGTCATCCATCGCTCCCACACCGTTCGCAACTTCACTTTGAACGCCCTGTTTACACCGATGTCCAGCGGTTGGAGTTCCTTCGTCAAGCCTCCCGGAATGATAGCAAGCTCCGAGTTCATTTGCTGCACTTGGTTTTTCACAGCGGCTGTGAAAAGGGATGCACTTGGAGTCACAGATCAACAGGGACGGTGACGCGTAGAAAAAACCATCTGGTCTCTTTACGTACACCTCACTCAGCCACTCTTTCATTTTCTCCTCGTCCATCCAGCCCTTTTGATTGGCCCTAACGATGACTCCGCTCTGTCAGTCAAGTGGAGCGCTCATCAAAGTCACACAACAACATTTACAGATTTTGGAACTCGGTGCACACATAAGGCGCACCACATTATAAGGTGCTCCGTCCATTTTGGAGAAAATGTAAGACTTTTAAGTGCGCCTTATGGTCGCAAAAATACGGTATGTGGTCTGTGTGATCTGAGTTCACAAGACTGTACATCGATTTAATTTGTGTGTATGTGTGTTTAGTAAATCACAGATGAAATGTGTCACTGTTGCCTACATTGCTGTTCTGTTCTGCCTTTTATCATTTCTGAATGGTGTGAGGAAAACACACTTTTTGCTCTGACTAATATGATTATTTTCTGTAGTCCTGTGTTTCCAGGCCGTAATTAGAACAATCAAACATGTTTCACTCAAAAAGCTTTAGGTAAAATGGCAGGATTTGGACAACAAGCTCATTTTTTACCGTGCAAACTGTAGTTGGACAAAAACGTCTTTCCTCAAAGCCCACTTATTTTGTGGTGCTTTTAGCTGCACTTCACTTCTAAAGAACATTACCTTCAGAAGAAAGGTGAAGAAAAAGCTGTTAAGTCGACTTTCAGTTAATACATAGAAGAAGTGTAATTTTGTGTTTGAGTTGCTTCTATGGTTATTTAAAAAAAAAACAATCAGTTGCAGAAAAGTCAACCTACAAGTGAACTTTGGTAAGACGGTTGATTAAACAGACTGCTGTTATGTAACAGTTTTCCAATCTTATCATGACTTTCTACGGCAGCATTCTGTTTGCTGATAACAGTTGTCTTTTTATTAGACAACTTGAAAAATAAGAGCACATTTCCCAACAACACTACTGTCTTTCCAAATATAAATAAAGAGCCAAAGTCACGACATTGTATCTGGTTGGCCTTGCTCTGCTGGTTTTTGTAACTCAATGCCATGTCTCATTAAGTGTTCCTGTCACCGTGAGGTTTACTGCTCAAGGCAAATCGAGGTTTACCTGCTGTGATCTAAGGCTTATGAAAGGGTGTTGGGTTTTTTTGTTGCTGTATTTGTTTTCTATCCCTATTTAAACTGGGTTTTCCTGCATAGACTAATCATTTGCGCTATTACCTCAAGCATAAGACTTTTTTCGTTCATGAAAAGGTCAGAAATGGCAGGAAAATGCATAGATTCCTGCCAAATAGCGCATCAGAGACTCATTGCCTTCATTGTACGTTAACGGATCTTAATGTGGTATGTAGTCAACCCCCAAAGGCAAATTCTGAGTCAGAAATGTCCCTGTTAAACATATGCTGTGAACAGCGCAACATGCAGAACAGAGAGGTCCTCTATTAGTTGTTTAGTCATTTACATTACACATATCAGTTCCTGTTTCTGCTTCTAAAACTAAACCCTCAAAGTGGTTTTACTTCAGCTCTCTTTATGATAAGGAGCTGTCCTTCCTTGTGGGGAAAACCATCTTTAGCTGAGCGTAAATAGAACAGACTTCATCATGCGGAGAGCAGACTAAGCGGAGGTGTACGTTTCGTAGTCAGGGAATTAATTATACAGCCGGCTGAATATGCCACAGCTGTCAAATTACAATTACAATATAAAAATCTGTCATTCCTCACACATTCGAGCAACAGATCTGGTGGAGCAAGGGCTAAATACATGTCTCGCCTCACCTTGAACTACGGAGCCCCGGAAGGGACATGGAGAAGAAAAAAAAACAGGAAAACTCCCGAGAAACTTTCTCGGGATTCTTCCTGTTTTTTTTTTCCTCCATGTCCCTTCCGGGTCTCCGTATTGAACTGTTGTTGATGTGAGCTGAAGAGTTAAAAACTCGGACAGCCCTCTGCTGTAACGGCAGTAAAGAGCAATTGAGAGACCGAGGGAGTGTCATCGTGTTGAATAAAGGTCAGTGTTAAAGCTAATCCAGTTATACTATTCTTAGTGTCTCTTCACCTCTTTGTCTCTTGCTGCTCTGCCACCTCCTCTTCACCCCATTCGACTCTGTGGATCTGGGCCGCGAGTATTTAGGTTTCACCTTTCTTCCTCTGCACATTTATTTCCCCCAACCCCCTTTCACCTCTGCTTTCCCCTTCTTTCCCTTCCTCTCAGTTCACTTCTCTCTTTCGCTCTGTCAGAAAAAGTTTTCCTTCCTCGTTGTCCCCGCCACCACACTGTCATTTTGGGTCCCCAGCGCGTGTCAGCTTCCTCCAGAGAGAGGAAGTGATGTGTCAGGATATGCCTTTATCCGCCAGTGATCTGATCTGATGTGAGATTGAGATAAACATGGGAGGAGTGTAGTGTTCTCTCTCTCACCCAGGGGAACTGTACGGCGGAGAAGCCCTCATTTTTTCTGTCTGCGACTGCTTTTTTCCCCCTTAGGTTCATAGACAGAAAAATCTGGTGGTCTTGGAGTGATTGCCAAATTACAAAAGGAATTCTAGGGAGCCGCTCTTTCAAACCTGCTAAGCCCGTCAATTCCTGGAAAAAAATCGACTTTGATACCTAATACGAGAAGCCTAACAAGTAGTCTTGCAACTGCGAAATCACCAGTTTGATCCCTTATGATATGTAATATGCCTGCCGACAGCCTTGTGTTGTCTGTCAGAGTGTCTTTGAGAAAGACGCTAAACTTCCACCTGCAACTGGTTTTATACTTTCTGCTAGGCTGTCAGATAAATGCAAAAAACCTGCTGGATCATTTTCAGGAGCTCCTCCGCATGCAAAGTATGCTGTTGTGACATTCTCAGGCCTGGTGCATGAAAAGGATACAAAACATATCAATATTTCAGATTTTGCCTTGGGTTGTCCTAACAAGCGCATAGATTGGCTGTTTATAGTTTAATAGGCAGGGAGAAGTCAGTCCCATAGAGACGAGACTGTTTTCAGGAGTCAGTGTAGTGTCTCAAATCCAAAAAAGCCTCTGCGTTCTATAGTAGATACAGATAGGCGTGGCTAATACACATTCATCAACCACTCATAAATTTCAAATCAAGGCAAATATTTTTAGATAATTTGTCAACAAAGTCTGAACATCTATTTGAAGTTTATTTTCCATATTGAGTCAACAGTCAGCAATGAGACCATTCTCTGCTCAAGTCCTCTTGAACAATTCCCACCAACCGCAGCCTAAATGCTAATTTGGGGTAAAATCTCATGCTAATTGGAAGGAAAATCAAGCGTTAGATGGAGAAATCAAAGTTTTGGACAAGTAAAATATTTTAACATAATAATTGCACTAAATTAAAAGTAAGGGGATCAGCAAAGTTCACAAAGAGAATGGATGACTTGCACCAAATTATATGCTAATCCATCCAACAGTTGCAGACACATTTCTGTTGGAACCACAAATGTCAACCTCAGTGTGGTGTCGGAGAAAAAGTCCAGGGTTTTTCCTGGCTCAGAATGGGCCTGTAAGTGTGATTGATCCACATACAGTAAAGACACTGAGTCTGTCTTAGTTTATTGGACAGAAATCGATACATTGTTCTGTTTTGTTCCTATTTCAAAATCGGTCAGAAATACTTTATTGATGCCAGAGGGGAAATTGCTTATGTTCCAGTTGCTTTCAATCAAAGTCTTAGAATTATTAACAGAACAAAATATGTACAGGAACTTAAGTAGAAAAATGTGTCCTAAAAATATAAACATAAGTAGAAACTGTAGCAATATAAATGTAAAATGTGCATTTTCTGAGAAAAAAATCTAAGTGTACAGTGTAGTAAACAGTGTATTATTGCACAGAGGTAAGAAATGTTGCGTTAGTGCACAGATATTTTAATCAACAATGTTGAATATTTAGTGTTTTTGAGTAAATTAACATGTCAGTTGACAAAACTGGTTGCAAAATTGATTTGGAGGAAGGAACCTGAAGCTAGAGGTTCACCCTCTGGGACTATGAATGTTAGTAGTAAATTGTATTGTTATCCAATCAGTAGTTCTGCTGATATTTCAATAAATGTAAACATTTTAAAGTGCCTGTGATGCAAAAACAAGTCAGATGATCTCCGAAGTCGCAAACATCCAACGTCTATACAAAATGTAAACCACCTAATAACCGTCATAGAAACTCTAAGTAGTAACTGGCTGTGTTCCCAATATGAGTTTTGAAGTATCGCATGGGAAAAAGCAAATTAAAATGGTGACATTTGAAAAAACTTACCGCCTGAGATGTTTTTTTGAAAATGAGTTGACGCACACAGATGATTCACCTGACCAATCAGCTGTTTCTGCTCCTTTCATTATCTTTAGCCAATAATAGCTGATCTAATGGAGTAACAACAGCTTTCCTGATTCAAGCAATTCCTGAAGACTCTTTTTTCTCATACATGGCCAAAGTTTTGTTTGTTTCTTCCATTTCTTCATGTCTTTTAGCCTGTGGCCAACTACTGGTTTTGTTTCTGGCTGTTTCTCCTCTGTGTATTATAGCCATGCATAATGTAGCGTGTACCTCCAGCTTCTGACAACATTATCTAATCTAGTTTATCCACTCCAAAGCAGTTAATAGAAATAATTGATTACTTGCAACATTTCAAATGTATGCTTAAAATTCACTTGATAGTCATATGGATACACCGCTTTTACAGATAATATGTAAGTCTAGAGGTGGGCCTACAACTATCCAGGCTAAAACATGCTAACCATGGCCTTCACAAGCCTCACAAGGTATCAGATGGCGTAACTTAATATTAAAGTTTTCCAATATGCAGCTGCCGCAATCTGGCAACAACTAGTCACTTTTATTTTTTCTGATTAGAGAAATGAAAGCACGGAGTTGTTTTCTACTTTGCCCAGCAATTTGAAACCAAATGGAAGAAAAGCATCACGGCTGATGAACACATCACTTGGGAATACTTAGGAGTAGTTTGTCATGTGCTAATATAGTGGCAACGGCAGAAAGTAACAGCCCAATTAGAGCAGAGTATGTAAATTACATGCTTATGAGAGACGAGAGATATCCTGCTTCTACGAGGCGAGCGCTGGATTATGTGTGCTCCTCTCTCGTTGAGTCTTCTCCCAGTGGTGGAAGGAAAACATGATCCAAAATACGAGAGCCCAAATGCTGAGAAGACGTGTCTTTGGTGGATAAATTAGGAGGTAGCAGCTACTACACTGGCTATTAACAGTCCGAGATGCACTTAATTCATCCAGTCTTTGGTTGTTTTCTTGTCAAAATTAGTCTTGGCTGAGAATCGAATCTTGGACAGATCAAGCCAAAACAATGACTATCAAACAGCCTTCTGAGCAGCCGCTTGTCACACTGCTGCCAAATTTTCATATTTTCTGCTGGGGAAAACCAGGTAGCGAATGTTTCTCCACCACATATGAGCCGAGCACCACGAAGCTTTCACAGGTGAATGTGACATATTGTGAGGAAAATACGCCTCGACAGTGGTCTGTGAGTAAAATGTAAAATATATTTCAGTTTAATTTAACCAGAGAAATCAGTTCAGATCAGATCTTTGTGTGAACTAAAGAGGCAGCGAGGGATTGAAGAGAAAAGTGATGAAAATTAGGTGGCTAATATTTATAAAAAGCAACATATAAACAAGAGAAAAACACCAAGGTTGTAAGACTACGAGGCTAATTATTTGCAGAAGGCGAACGAAAACCAGAAAACAATGCCTGCAAAACAACAAGAAAACCACTCAAAGCAATTAAAGTGGAGTAGCAGTGTTTAGAGTATTGTTTTGAAAAATCCTCTCTAAGAAATCTATTATTTCTGAGTGTCCATAGCAATGAAGGAAAGAGAGCTGAGGTATTCGAGGCACATAAAGACCCCCGGGGAGTCCCTTAAGTCCAGGAAGATGTCACTCCACCATGACTTGGTTGCTTCCCGGTTGCGTGATGTTGGCCTTTTTTGCATTTTGAGCGCCACAATGTAAATACTCGGAGGCACTCATGCAAAAAGGCAGCCCCAATGCTCTCCCTTTCCGCCAGACACATTCTGCCTCCGTCTCTTTTTACAGACTTTTTATGGATGTTCGCTGTTTGACGTTTTCTCTTGTTGAATATACCCCCCTCCTGCGTGTTTTTTCTCTTCCTCCCTTCCTTCCTTTTTCTCCCCTTCGCTCTCGGCCCGTCTTTTGTCCGGCATCTCTTCACGCTTGACCAGCCTTGCTGTGACTCTTGACTTCAAAGAGCTACTTCATTCATCAGTCACTCATCAGGCAGAGAGGGCCATTCAGCGCTGCGCTAAAAGAGAGGGAGGGGACGAGGAGTGAGTGTATTAAAAAAAAAAGAAAAAGAGTGGGAACGAGTGTATGAAAAGAGGGCACGAGAGAGAAAGAGGATCTGCTCTTGACCGCGGGGGACCTCTGGAGTCACAAAAGCGAATTTAAAAAAAAGGGGGACACACTCCTGCACATCCACACAAGCCACACAGTCAACTCTTAAACACACCATCACTTGTTTTTTCTGTGCCTCATATATGATCCCTTCTTTCTTTTTCCGTCTATCTGTCCATTCTTTTCACTCGAGCCGGCAGTACAAAGGGGCGTCGGGGCCTGTTCCTTCCCGTAATCCCTCACTGCACCTGGATGTGTGCGTACCGGTGTGTCTGTTTTTTTTTTTTTTTTCAAATCTTTTCTGCACAGCCAATATTTCTAAATCTCACCTTCTGTATTTTCATTCCCTTTCCTGCTCACTGACATTCTCCCTCTTTTTTTTCCTCTTTCCCCCCAATTCCTCTGTATTTTGAGATGGCTGGCAAGCTAGTTTTCAGGTCAGTGGGAATTGCTATTGCCTCCCCTCTCAGCTGGAGTCTTGCTCACACTCAAACACACACACACCCAGATAAGCACACTTATTGTTCATCTTTTTGCGCGAGTGGTTTATATGGACATGTGGTTGTGTGGTCTTGTCTGCAGCGTCTGCCTTTCTTGTAAAAATGCATCTCTTCTAGGTGTGACAGGCTTCTCTTGATCCCTCTTTTATCTCTTCATCATTCCATCTTTTGTTTGTGTTTTTCCCCCAAGTAATAAGTCATAACTGAAAGTCTGTCACGCTCTTTGTTCTGCTCGCCTTGGTCTGTTTTTGTGGTTGTTCGCTTTCTTTATGAAGGAGACGAGGTTTCTCTTATGACTCACCTTGTTTGTGTGTGGGCACATATATATGTAACCTCTTACCCAAATTAACCTCTCTCTGCTCAACAATTGGGATTTGGATGTTTATTTCGAGATGAAAATCTGGCTTTATGTAAAAATGCTGTTTCATTTCCACAACTAAAGATGTTTATCTTCCAGAAGATAAAAGCATATGTTTACCTGGTTTCACTTAGCGCTGCAACAAGTGAGTGCTGAGTGATTATTTGCATTCTGCATTTATTTTGTATTAAGTCTAAAATACAGAAAGTCTTCAATCCTCAACCCAAAACACTTTAACTTCTTTCTTTCTATGACAACCAGTCCAGCAAATCATAGCTAATTTGCAAAAAATAGCTACACTGAGAGGTTAGAACTTGGAAAACGATTGGCAGTGTAGTATGTAATTCATTAATTGACTTCATGATTTACTCTGTACCAAGATATCATTTAGTATTAGTGGCAATTATTATAGTTTGGAATTGATTTCTCCTTGAATTTGCATTCTATGGGGCCAAAAAGAGGATATAAATGAGATGAGAGGCAAAAAACGCAGCCAACGCTAATGCCAAATTCCCACTTTGTCAGATACACCAGTACTAGGGCTGCACAATTAAGCTAATATTCACCATGATCATGATTTTGGCTTCTTACAGCTAAATGAATATAATCAACTGTGATATTGATGTTTAAAATGTGTGCTCTGCTCATTGAAAAGTCCACTAAGAAAAAACAACCCATGCAGATGAAATCATTTGGTTTCAGTTGGGTAAATGTGACATTAAAACACCTTATTTCACTGTTGTCAAAGTACTGTTTGGTCACTCGCCTGTCTGAGCTGCTGCGGTAAATGAGTGGCATCTATCGTAGCCTTCACGTTAGGCGTTTAGGGAACTTGTAGTGTCAGTTAATTAGCACATGCTTAGCAAATGAGGCATTCTATGCACACTTTTATGTACATTTTGCCTCTAGGAGATGCTCTGAATTCAGATGGCGACGAACCTTCTTTGAAGCCGTATTTGATGCAAAGATCTGTACATTAGTTAAAGGTAAAAGTTCAATAAAAATCCCAACACAGATCAAATATATTCATAATTATCATATTGTGCAAATCTAAACAGTACAAACTAATGCTAAAGCTCTATAATAAGCTCTACCTGTTATAAGCTTTATGGTGTTCAGTTTGTGTTGACACTGAAATCACCGAGTGTTAATGAAGTTCTTGCAGTATTTGAGCTGTATTTAGCGATGGTGATGTATTGGACTATATTTGAAGGCGTTTCTAATATTCTCTCACCCTTCCTGTGCAAACGGGGACTGACAAAACACAGATTTGTTGCTCAGAGCAACGTAGAACCCTGTTAAACTCATTCAGCTAATTAACCGCCTGAATGCGTCTTAGGAGCGTCAAAACTATTGACATGTTGTTTTCGCCACTGCATTTTAAGAAGTGCGGGAGCGACAGCAAAGAAGAGAAATTGCACCTGCCGAGGATCCATCACAAGCTGGCGTAGGAATCGACGCGTCTGCAAACCACAATGTTTGGATTTGGAGAGTCAAAAAACCATGTCCATGCGTGCAAAGTTCCACCGTGCACAAAACACACACACAAGCTGTCATGTGCCACTGCACACCAACGTCTACAAAAAGCTTCGAGAGAGCAGGTGTGGACACGTATGACTCACAGGTCTTAATAAAGCAGAGGAGGTGTGGAATAGTTAATGAAACACCTAGTCATTTGCTTGTTTTTGCTACTCCAATTACCAAAACACATGCATATCTGCATATGTGTATGCAGCTGCACATGCAGCGAAAGAAGCAGGTTGGCATGTTTTGATTGGTTGAAGTCAGTGTGTGAATTATGTGCATACGCTTGGTCGCATGTGGTGAGTCAGTCAAGTTCTTGTAGGTCTGCGAGCTGAGTAACGGACCAGCCATGACATGCCTGAACAAAACACACACTCACGCATACTTGCACGGACACATTAACACAACCACGGGAGAAGAAAAAAGGATATTAAGGTAGAAAGACGGAGAAAGAGCTTTAGAAAAGCGCCGCACACGAGGAAATTGGAAGGGCAGGATAATTGCGCTCAAGTAGGCATACTGAAATAAAAAGCTGGGAAGAAGGAGGAGACGAAGTGAACAGTTGGAGGTAAAGAGACGGTGTGAAAAGAGAGGAAAACGGGGCAAGAAGGTGAGGGAAAGTATCTCTTCGTTTCCCCCTCCTCCCATGATGGAATGTTAATCAGCGTAAAGAGGTCAACCCTTTTGGCGTTTCAGTGTGTGTGTGTGTGTGTGTGTGTGTGTGTGTGTGTGTGTGTGTGTGTGTGTGTGTGTGTGTGTGTGTGGGTGTGTGTGGGTGTGTGTGGGTGTGGTGGGGTGAAAAGGTCGGACATAGTGTTCTGGCCTTTTGGAGTCTTGTCTCAAGTGCTTGAAGTGAACAACTGCACACCGGGGTCCATTAAAATGTCCTTTACAACTTTCTTCACAACACACTCCCAGCCACAAAAACGTAGATAAACAGTTCTTTGATTCGTCATGTTAGTAGAATATCGCATTAAACATTCACTTCCAAGACATCAAGTATCTAGTTGTGGAGCGGACAAAAAGAAACCCATTGATCATGTTTTCATCTATAAAATATTAATCAGGTGCTTTCTTTTGTTTCCAAGCTCCCTTCCATCTGTCACTATTTAGTAAACGTGGCTGTCAGCCTGAGTAAGCACGGATTTATCGCTTTAAATCCAAACCTCTCAACAGCCATACCTGTCGGCTTTTTCCACACGTCTCCGGGATGCGTTGCCAGTTGGTTGGCTTTGGCAGGTGGGCACAGTGGGTTGTGGGTAAGTAAACAGCTAAAAGCATCAAAATGTGCCATCCATGGAGGAGGTTTAAAACATGTTGCGCGTTTCATATTTTCATTAAAGAAGTCTGTGTAGGATTATTTCAGGGCAGCGATAGCCTCAGGGTGAGAGAAAAGGCTTTTGCAGTATTGACAAAAACATCATAGTTTTTTTTCCCCCCTCATCTGAATTGTGCACTTTGCCATTTCGACCCAGCCTTTTCCACACTAAATTAAATTTCCACTGCCGAAAAATAATGCACAATGTATAAATAACAATGCATTTGTGAGATGGAGTTCTTTAGGATTTGCTTGGTGTGAATAAACAGAAGGATTTTCTCTGCCATATATCTCCTGCTGGTCAGTAGATTCTTCACAGCACCAAATTTAGTTGTATAGGAAACTATATGAAATAGTCTTTGCCTTGAAAAAAAGAAGAATACAACCTCAGGTGATTTGAAATAGCAGGAGTCAGTATTGAATTGCCTTTTCTTTATATGATTCATCCTGCAGACCCAATACATAGGCAGACTCCAGACTTGAAGGTTGAAATTATGAGAAAATATAAACTAAAGTTATCTTCCTAAGGTTGTCTGTCCAGTTCTGTATTAAACATGGTGGGAAGTGTTGAAGAAAAACAGCAACTTACTCAAAATGTATGACATAAAGTACCTATTGAAGCTGCAAGATCTAGTGTTTTGTTTTAGCAATGTATTCGCAAATCATCAGTTAATGCACACAACAGATGGGCAGAAAGTGACTGTAAAGCCTGTTGTTATGTTTCTATTGTAATGCAAAGTGGGTATTGGTGAGTTGAAACACTGGAAGTGGTTTTGCCAAATGCAAAAGAGCTACTTTGTGCTGTTTTATTTTGGAGGCTGTATTTACTCGGCTTAGTCTTCTCTCACAGACTTTTTCTTTTACACATTTCCCACTGATTGCAACATTTCTTGGGTCACTAGTCCAGTACAGAGCGCCAGTTTGCATCGCTCTGCTTAGCTGGGGTCATTTTTACAACTAAATCAGTCGAAGTAGCTTTTTCAAACTGAAAGTGCTTTTCAGTTTAGTGGGCCATATAAGAAATTGGGCCATGCAATTTCACTTGGGACTGAAACAATCAGACCAGGACCTTGTTGAGGGGGCATGCTCAGTACGTCTCGCTGCGCCTCTGAAGTGGGAATCGTTTGGAGTGAGCTTCAGATCTCACTGCCATCCATCTCCGAGCCGCGTGGATGAAACCGAAGCGCTTCCAGAAAATGTTCATGATGGTTCAATTAGCGCTTGAACGAACCGTATTGTACAAACCGAGAAATTGAATAAAATAGGATGAGTTAATTATTCAAAATCTCATTTCAAATAGTGGGCTAATCCTTTGTTGTACATTAAGACCACACCAGGCTACATTTTCTGAGGGGAGTGTGGTAATCAGTGCAATGATCCACATCTGCAGCAGATGCTAAAGCTTCATGTTTGTTTAGCTGCTAAGGAAGTCTTTTCCAGCTACAAATATCGACTAAAAAGGATCACAGGGGTCAAATCTGTTCCTCTCAGTCATTGAAAAGAACCACCCAGATTGTACACTGTAACTTCTCCCATTTTCAATCAGAAACATCCTATTATTACTTCAGAAATGCCTCACGAGTGTCTGTATTTTCTTGGTGTACGTGTAGAAAAACATCAATTGTAGTTTGCAGATCAGCTTTCTCCTTTCAACAACCAGTGAAATGAGGAATTATTACCAACATTTTGTTTCTCTTTGATTTTAGATAATCTGGTCAAGCTGTTGGCTTGTTTACAACAGTATTCAATCAATCACTCAATCAGACTTTGTCACCTTTCATACAGCTTAGTACAGCACAAGGTCTTCGCAGATGACTGATAATCTGATAATAAGACATTAAAGAAGGGAGTCAAATAAAGCAAGATTAAAAAGGAACTGATTGACTATTGTGTTGTATTGTTCTGTTGCTGTGTTCCCAGATTTGGACAATTATGAGTTCAGACCTCAACCTTTGGACGGCCGCTATGAAACAAATAGTTGAACTGTTCTTGATGAACTGTGACTCTGTCTGAAGTGATTCAAAGTACAAAATGTGCCTTGCTTTTAGGTTCTGCTGCTGTCTGATGCCGTAGGTATTTATACTCCTAAATAACTCAGAGGAAAGACTCTTACAAACAGCTGGAAGCGACAAACTCACATTCAGCTCTTCTCAGTGTGTTGCCAGAAAAGGAATGCATTAATCGTGTTTCATTAATCTTAGCTGTTTTCATAAAAAACATTAAATTTTTTTTTATCATCATTTCAGTTTGTAACAGATGTAAAACTGTTGAGTAAAATGAAACAGAACAGTGATTTTGGCACACATACTGTGTCCTTTGTGCTTTCTGTGATGTTTTTGCACCAATATTGGTCCTGAAATGAGGAGAAAGTCTTCCCCAAATCGCTTCACACAACTCATAGTCCTGTCACTTGCCTGTCTGTTAGCGTGACAGCAGGAAATTTCAACTTGTGCCATGTTGAAAGTGCTACAGGAGCGTTACCGGGTTTGACCTAGTAAGATTGCCGTTGCTACTTATATTGAAAAGTGAGCAGGGCGCTCACTCAGACATGAAGCCTGCACGTTCAACTGCCGTCAGATCAACGGAAAGGAGTGCATGTCTGAGAGTGGCTTTTGACTTCTGGGGGTTGCAACATGTCGTTCATTCCTCACTCTTGTATCCGCCAGTGTTTGCGCTTGAATTTTGAGCGTGTTAGCTTGATAGTAGCATTGCATTTTAATACGTTAATACATATGTATGACCATACACGCGTTAGCTCCGCCACATCTCCTTTTGATTAATTAAACTTTGAGGTGAAAGTGACTCCGCTGCACGCTCACCTACCGCTGAAAACACACCGTGTTGACTGCTGTCGATATGTAGAATGGGGATGTGGTCCCTGTGGAATAGCAGATGCTATCGCTACCTCCTTGTATCTCTCTCTCTCTATAGCAGTGTTTGTCAGTGTCTCTCCATTTCTTACCTGTGCTCACTCTGTCATCTCTTCATCTCGCTGTGTCCCTCTCTGCATCTCTCTTTCCAGCTATCCTTCTCCCTTCCATCAGATTGAAGTCGACAGCTGCCATCAGGCTTATTTCAGGCACTGGCACACACACACACACACACACACACACACACACACACACACAAACAAACACACATATACACATACACACATCCGCCTGCTCTATCGCTTCCCTTTTCACATTTTCTCTCCATTTGTCGTCATCTCTCGTAATTTCTCCGTCCTTCTGTTTGACTCCATCTGAACGTATCTGCTCATGAGTGTCCAACTTGGACAGCCCTCTGAAGCGTTGGCCTTCACCGGCAGAAGATCTGGAGGGAGACCAAAGCAATCCAGGATTCGCTCCTCTGCGGCTTCTTC
The DNA here is from genome assembly GCF_022539595.1 of Amphiprion ocellaris. Lineage (NCBI taxonomy): Eukaryota > Metazoa > Chordata > Actinopteri > Pomacentridae > Amphiprion > Amphiprion ocellaris. The sequence goes on from NC_072785.1 coordinate 9,845,716, forward strand.
CTGCTTTCTCCCTCCCCGCCGTCCCTACCTGTCCATCTGGTTGCCTACTCCAGGGAGGGGATTTCTCACAGTGTGTTTGTGTTTCTCCCCTGAGCGTCAGCCTCTTTGAGCACGCATCTCTCATTCATTTATAATGAGGTGTCAAGCCTTCCTGTCCTCATGGCTGTGCAAATTCCCTGCTTTTGGCATGCTGTCTCTGTCAGTTCCAACATGTCTGCACGTCTGCTTGTCCATCTCTCCCTCTCTCTTTTCCCAATTTAAACATCTGTCTACCTGTCTGTTTGCCGGACTACCTGTCACTCCTTTTGTCAAATAAATAGGTCATCCACCTATCAATTTGTCCTTCTGACTGGCCGTCCTTCCTTCCCGTCTCCCCGTCTCTCTGCCTCGCAGCTTTTCCCACTCCTCAGCGAGTCAGATTAATTCTTCTGCATCCCATAAATGAGCCAAGGAGTGGCATTTTGAACTATTGATTTCTGACTATGTGATTGTTTTGGGATTTTATGTGGTTGCCTAATGTTTACACAGTGTCACTGTTTTTCAGACAGGCTGTGCCACCTCTATGTCAGTGCAAACCATTATTTACCTTCTCTTGTTTTTTCCTCTTCTCTTTCATGGCGGTTCCATTCTTCCCCCTTTCCTCAACTCGGGCCTCTTCTGGAGCAGGTAAGCCCCTTTTTATCTGACCTCTTTTGTGTGTTTGTGTAAATCAGTTCAGTTGTCACAAGACTCCAAGTTGTGTGGCGTGGGCTTGTTAATCAAACAATTTGCTCTCCTCTTGCGGCTTTACACACACACACACACACACACACACACACACACACACACACACACACACACACACACACACACACACACACACACACAAATACAATGTCTTGTCCCCGAGCGACACACACGCCCACTTCGTTAGTCTCATATGTACTTGCAATCTCAGGTCACACACTCAAGCTCCATGTGTGTTGATTTACTGAACTAGTTAAATGTTAACTCGACTTTGAAGGGGCTGAAGGTCTTTGTTTGCGTTTGTTCTTCTACACAGTGTGTGTGTGTGTGTGTGTGTGTGTGTGTGTGTGTGTGTGTGTGTGTGTGTGTGTGTGTGTGTGTGTGTGTGTGTGTGTGTGTGTGTGTGTGTGTGTGTGTTATCCCCCTGTTGGAACATTTCGGCTATCCCAGATGGGATTGGCCTCTTCCTTCCTTCCATTCATGCAGCCTGTGGGACCAGTTTGTATTTGTGCGATTTCTTTATAAGTGTGAACATTGTGTAGTCCGTGCGTGCACGCTCGTGTGCATGTGTCTCATCACCTGCAGGATGCTGTTTTCCCTGAGCTGTCTGTTGTGATCTCTCTTGCCTCTGAAGCACCTCTTCTCTAATTTCCCATCATTCCGTATTCTCTCCATCCCTTCTTGTTCTGTGTTTTTCTTCCATTCCTCTCCCTCCAGTGCCTTATCTCTTCTTTGCAGCGAAGCCAAGACCAAAAACAGCACCTGTGCGAACTTGTGTGTGTGTGTGTGTGTGTGTGTGTGTGTATGTGTGTGTATATATAAATGTCTGTGTAATGCTTTGTGATGCACTCTGGTGTAGTCTGGGAAGGTGTTTCTCCACGTTCCACCGCCCACTTGTCTGCTTTGTCCAATTCATTTTTTTTATCTTCCATTTACTTTCATCCTCTCCTCCTGCCTTTCTCTGTATTTTTCTCTCTTTCTACCTCACCCCTCCTCTCTTTTCTCCCCTGGTTGTCGGTTTTACAATCTGTTGCAAATCCAGCTGAACACCCCGGTTCCCCCTGCACACCTAACTGTGTGTATATTCATCTGTGTGGAGACAGTGTGTGTTTCTCTGGTCACTGGTGCATCAGGCAGCCCTGCAGTGTTTTCTTTGTTTGGTCCACTAATGGTGAAACTGCCAAGCTCGCTTTTTCTTCCCCCTTCCTCCCCTTTTTTTTCTTTAACTCACCAGAAGGCCAACAAAAACAGCCAAAACAATCACTACCGCTATGCCAGCCAGAGTCTGTTGCTCCATTCCCCCCCGGCTGGCAACCAGACCACAGCCTCAGAGATATTTAATTGTCCCGGCATGTGGAGTTGGTAAAAGAACAGTCGGCGATGGTAGCAGTGGAGACTTGACAGTGGCTGGACTGTCTTCCACGGATATTTTATCAGAAGCTCTTCTTTTCTCCCAGTCCCGTTTTTCTTAAAAATTTTTTCCTTTTCCTCTCGCCTCGTTCTGTACCTACTGTACCCCTGTAGGGAGACAGAAGAAAGGATGACCCAGATAGGGGGGGAGAACGAATGAGGGAGGAACAGAGGGGGTGCCAAGGTAAAAAAAAAAAAAGGGGGGGGGGAGGAAAAAAGTGGAATTGAGAGAAAGGGAGAAGGAGGAGGAGGGATGGCAGTCGAGAAATTTACTGACGACACCTGCTTCATGTCAGCGCTCTGTAGAAACAGACGCATTCTTTCCTCTCCCTCGCCTCTCTCCTCAATCTGTTTTTTCTTCTGTGTTTTCCTCGTTTCTCTTTTTTTTTTTCCCTCCGCCTGTGAAGCGAAAGGACGAGGGAATAGGAGGGGACAGACAAGAACATGTCATGCAGGGAGGGAGCGAGGCAGCGTCCCATGTGTGCATGCTTGTGTGTGTCTGTGTGCGTGCGCGTGTGCACAAGCATGTCTGTGTTACTGTGTGTGTGTGTGTGTGTGTGTGTGAGTGTTTGAAGAGGGATTCTCAAACAGCATTATTAACTCATCTGGGTTTTGCATGAGTCGCCTCCCATTCTCAGACAATGCGTGCACACAAACACACATTCCAAACACACACACGCGCACAACACACTCAAAAAGCCGTGCATCCTGACAGCTCCCTAGGCTCCTATCCTGGAAAGGCGAGACAGGAGAGCAGCAGAGCATGCTGGGATAGTAGAAGACCCGGACGTTCATCTCTGAGCCCCCCAGCTCAGTTAATACTTAATGTCCCAGCAAACACACACACACACACACACACACACACACACACACACACACACACACACACACACACACTCTCTCTGAGACACAGGCAGTTGCAGTATGGGAAGCTGCAGAGTCATAAACACACATGTGCACACCCATACACAAAGACGCAATGTAGGCATGCTTACACACACACACACACACACACACACACACACACACACACTCACAGTATATAAAATATTCAGGAGTCCATGAAATAATGATGAACATTGATGGAATGAAACTTGCTAATTTAACTGGGACTGTCTCTTTCCTTTGTTAGAGAATGACGACACAGTGACTTGAGACTTGGATGCGCACTCAGTCACTCACACACACCTTCACAGAATTAATCGCAGCAGGAGAACAGAAGTGACAGCTTATGTGCACCACTGGGACAGTTTCCCAACCAAAGTGTGTTTTTTATTTTTTCCTTCCTCAACATCTGTCCCATTAAGCTTGAATCACACTGATCTTCTGTGTGCGGGCGCGCACGCTCTCGCTTAGTACATATCATAGTAGGAGCATTTGAATTTTACAGTGGCTTGATTGTAAGCACACATATGCATGGAGTGTGTAAGTAGGGCAGCTGTCCTGTTTCCTTCCGTGCAACAGCTTCAGCGGCCAGTGAAAAGTGCAGCAGTATTGCTATAAAGATTAATAATGCTGGCTGCCGTTTGTAGCATTGAGATAGAAGTTTGGTAATCAGTTAATTAAATCAGCTAATTAAATCAGTGTTTGGAGGCGAGCGTGTTTTTCACATTTTGCTTTTCTGAATGGTTGCAAACAGTGGGAGGGACGTAGAGGGGGAAAGCGCCGGCAACTAAGAGGGAATATGAGGGCCCATTGAAAGCTGGACATCTTGAACGATAAGGGCACAGGACGTAATGAGTCTGTGTCGGCGACAGCTAGTTTGTGTGTGCATGTGTCCCTGCACGTGTGTTTGTTGTAAGGAGTTCAAGTGTGTGTGTGGTCATGTGTGATTGTGTGTGAGTACATCCCCCCTCACTCACGCACATGTGCATATATTCAAAGAGCATTATTAGCTCATCTAGGTCTCTTTCTCTCTTGTGTGTTTTAACCTAAACAGTTTCCAACAGCAACAACCTCACATTCCCCAAGTGGCAAATCGTAAGTGTGTGCAGTGCACATTTTCCACTGATGTCAGCATTTGGACGGAGAATCACCTTATAGTGAAAGTTGTTACACCGAAAATGCTTTCCCCCTATAACTACCGGCATTAACGGCGTGTTATCCGGCGCTGATTGTGCTCTTTGCAGCGCTAAGCTGTCAGATAGCAGCGGAGGTGAAATAGAATGTTTCCTCTCATATTCATGAATTCCAATTTAGACAATTACTTGAGCAGCAAGACTTGAATTACAGTAAACTTCACATTTATGGCCATATTCAAAACATAGTTGAGAGCTTTGCAAAACAGTGAGGAAGGAAAAGCCATTAAGATTAATAGTATAATGAGATGAAACTGCTAGACATGAATTAAAAGCATGACTGCGGGAAAATAATATGCGAGAACAAAGCCAGAATCAAACCAAAAAAACTAAATAATGTGAAAGCCTGCCTGAGAAGCGTTTTAACAAGTGAATCCAGAGGTGGCTCTAATTTTCTCAGCCTAAGCTCCTCAGGCAGTGTGCTCAAAAGCCTCCAAGCCCAGACACCACATCTAGGCCCCAAGGCTTATTACTTGCTGCAGTGCCTTCAAACTACAGCGCATTAAAGCTAAGATAGCAGAATTTGTATCAGCATTACTCGGTGATTCTATCCGTCATGACTCAGGGCTGTTTGGAGTGGTAACCGGCTTGGACATAGCAGAGGAGGAGGGGTTCAAATTAAATTACGTGCAGCAGAAAGGCATTCGTTTGAGCATGTGCCTGATTGTGTATACATGACTGTTGCAGTTCATGAGCTCATGCACGTCGATCGCTTCTCATCCACTGTTGCTTCTAAAAGTGTGGGATCCCCTACCGCTCGGCAGATTGGCACTCCAGATCTCTGTTTGTGTCAACCTTTAATCTGTCCCCCCATCCCGCCTCGTAATCCCTCCCCTGCCGACCGGCGCTGACAGGTGGAGGTTGCACTGGGGTGTCCTTGACCTCCACTGCACGGTGGGGTCGGCATGGGACTGGATCAGACCGGATCAGACCCGACTCACTCTCCGGCTCTGTGTGTCTGGGAGCCAGAAAAAAGCTCCAGGTATCAGAAAGGCTTTTTGGGGGGGATTTTTATTTTTCCAGTGGCGAGAACAATGAATCTCACCACACCTTGTTTGATGTCCAAACATTTTCAGGTCTCAACTGAAGTATATTTTTCTGCAGGAATATGCTAACACTGTTAAAAAATACAAGCCGAGCTGAATTTCATCCCCTGCTCTGGTTAAAATGACAGCCTGCAGTGGGTTTTTATATTTACCCTGGCTAACATGCAATCCTATAAGAAAACAAAGATCTGATAGTTTGCAAGTCCTGTCGTGTTTTGTCAGGATTCTTTCCTGGCAGAGTCCTCTGTCTTCCTGTCAGTGTCACTCAATTGACAGTAAGCAGAATAATGTAATGCAGCAGTCATCTGAAAACACTGAGCCCAAGCGCAGTGAAATAACAGTAACACGGCAGCACAGGCAGAACTGAATTAAGACTTCATGTTTACCCTCACAGACCATCTCACCGAGACAAGTCTGTGGAAGCAGTTTTTCATCCTGTGTGAAAGTGAATGGCAGCTGACGGATTCTCATGGCACCGGATTTCTGTGGAGTTCTGTTCAGTGCGGCAGAGTTGGAGTCATTTTATGGATATTAGAAGTTCTGTGAGACTAAATTTCAATGACCTCTCAAACTCTTCTACTTCTGTTGGTGGTACTTTTGGGGTACAGGAAGGTCCATGTGGGTTCTGCCACATCAGAAGTGGCCAACCATATGAAGAATAGTGCCTGCCTTGATTTTCGCCCTTGAAATGTCAGAAACCAGGTCAATTTACGAGAGCGGAATTTAACTTCGAAAGCAGAGTTCACCTGTGAGAGCATGTACGCCCTCCAGCACTCGCAAAGCAGAAATGGTGCCAAGGAAAGTCTGTAAATCATACAGATTGTACTCAATTTAAATTGCTTACATGGAATCACACATATTATTAACAACATTAACATCAACATATGTGTGGTAAAAGTGCAGTCAGGTGGTCTGTTACAGTAGGAAATCAGCAGATGGTGTTGTGTTATGAAGTTGCAAAGCGTATCTTCAGCTCTCGAGTGTCTTCAGCATTTGTTTGGGCATCAGAATGGGAATCTCATTTTGCGTCAGACATACATTGGATGCTGCTGCCTTGGTGTTTCATATACAGACTGTGCAATGTGTATTTTTTTCTTTGCCAGTATTTTGTTCTAATATCTACCGTAATACATTTTTGCATTTATACATCCTGTGGATTTTGCAGATTCTTCCATCGGTGACATCTGAAGGGTTTACCATGCCCTGTGTTCCATTTCTCACTTGCAGCTGCCTGTACAAATCTCTTGAATTTGTGCAGGAGGACTTTAATCATGCAAGTGGCAGTTATTATCTGCACGTGTGACATGATATAAAACATGGCAAAATAAACACGCGAGCGAGTTTTATTCTGCTGGCGGCGTATGACATCGGCTTGACAATCTTGTTCCTTCTAAAGGTAGGGAAATGAGCCCAGATATTTTCATTCATGTTGACTGCGTTTAGATGCCAGCATAGTAATATAAAAGAGGGAACATGATGGTAAATGGATAAACACCAGTGTTACACTTCAGCTGAGCGCTTGGCAGGTCAGAGCAGATAAATCTGTTAGCCTGAGGTGTTCTACGTGTAGTCAGAGTCACTCATATTGTGTGGTTCCTGTGAGTCCTGGAAAAGATGATTTAAACAGATGTCCTGTTACCCGAGTGTATTTCAGGCACTGGTCATCTTCTCATAGAAATTTCCTGTTACTCTAGGGATCTGCCTAACATGAAATTTGATTAACATTTCCTGCCCCAAAGAATGACCAGCGAAGCACAGAAAGGAAGCGCTGACTTTGTTTCTTATGCATGTGGGAGTGTAGCTTCAGGGTGGGACGCAGCCAAAATAATAAACAACACAGAATTACAACATCTTGGACTTATCTGTCAATTAAATCAAACAGAAATGGCCACCACCCCCTCATCTCCTCGGCCCGGAGAGTCCGCTGGGGTATTTTCAGTTCAGTTAGACAGAAAAGGACAGTACACACAATGCACAAGAACAAAATGAATGTGATTAAACATTGGGTCACAGAGCTCCATTCTCTTTTTGTTTATCCGACAACAATGCGACACCACTGCTGCAGCACACCACCACCTTCTTCCTAATATATGTAATTATTAAACTACCGTAGTGTGGAATAGCTTGTTGTGGGTTTGCAACTAGAAATCATTTTCATTATTAATCTGCCAGTTATTTTCTCCAACAATTAATTTCTCTGGCTGGTATGAGAATGCGGAGGGGAAAAGTCCTTCACACATTACAAATCTCGATAGGCAAAGAAACAAAGCAAGTTCTTACCAAAGAACTTGGAAATGATTGGTATATGTGCTTTAAAAAGAGTTAAAAATCCTCAACTGTGACTCTGAAAAGCCATATATACAAAGCTAAGTCAGTGGAGTGCTTTCTCTGCATTGACTAACAAATTAATTGCCTAATAGGTTCAGCTGTAGTGTGTAGAACTGCTGATAAAGGTTTGTATTGGCTACATCAGTTTGTTTAGCTGTTACAAAGAATGACCCTTATTTTGCAGTTTCTATACACTAAACGTGAATGACCACATATAAAAAGGATGAATAAATCCAGCCCTGTCAAGCACAGAAGCGATCCAGTAAAGCATAAATGCCCGCACACATAATAAATGAGCAGACTGTCCTTCAGCTGGAAGGCTTGTGCTTGTATTCCCTGAGGAAAGCTTGCATTCACGTGACTGAGGTGTCCTTGTGCAAAGCACTTTCTGACCCTCGGGATACTTGTAGGTATCACACATCACGAAATATCTATCTCAAGGCCTTGGGCCATACCTGGCAGCCTCAGAGACAGACCCACCGTTACCCCTGGAGATCTGTGAATACCCTAATAATCACATAATGTATGCCGGTGGCTCAAAGGCTCTGGGCTGCATGATACTTTAGAGCTTTTTAAATGTCTCCTGCAGGGGTGATTAGTGATGTGGTCACCCAGCCTGAATTCTCAGACTAAATGTCTGCTGCTAGAGCCGAGGTGTCCTTGCAGCTTAGTGATCGATTCGTATTTGAGTTATGTTGCTCCCCATCTGAGTCCCCGCTGTCCTCTCAGCTGTACATTAATGAAGCAAAAGTACACGACAAAATTAATCTTCCAACAGCTATTTCTTAATTTCCTCTTGCCTGACTGTTTTTGCCTAAATGCTGTTCATTAACTTTTTTTCTAAGACGAAGGAAAGATCCAATTCATTCTGTTTTATTCAGTTTAAGTAGAGGCTTTTGCACATCTTGTTTTTAAATTTAGCCGCATATGAGCTGAGGTGGGAAATATTTAGACTGCAGTCAAACTGGGACACTCGTGTCTGTTACAGCCTCTTTGTCTCTGCCTTTACATTTATCATATTTGTCATTTGATTCTTACTGTGTCTCGATATTCTCTTTGTTCACGCTCACCCAGAAACTCACACCCTTTGGCCTCCTTTTAAAAACGTGACTTTGAGACTTCTGCTCCGTGTCAAAGTGGGGAAACCCTGTAAAATCCATTATGATCATCATCATCATCACCACCGAAGCCCCCTGGCGCCTGGAAGATGCTTTACATCACAGTCCCCAATCTATTTTTCCAGCTGGCCCTTTTCCCTACAGGCTAGTTCCAGTCTGATAGCTATGGATCTGTAGTCAATAGCATCCTGTAGTTTTGTATCTGTGGTCACTTCTTTTTCAACCCTGCGGTCACAGCGTCCACCACACGGAGCTCTCGCTATCACATGTGTTGACTGGAGGCTGAATCAGTTCCATCTGTGGGAGATTTTTTTGATGAGAAATCCATGTCTATGAGTTTTATCCTACCTCCACAGTGGCCACTGGTTGTAGCTAAACCCTATTCTGCATTAGAAATGACTAGATATGCAGTCAGTAGCATCTCTATTCAATTTTGCATTAAATTAAATCATTTAATCATGAATTTCCATGATTAAAAAGCATTCCTTTTGGTGATATTGTAGAAATTCTATTAGCTGAGTTCTGTTATTCAGAGTTCTGTACTCAAGCGTCAATTTATTTCGGCACAATGAATATTTATTCGAAAGTCTTTTAATGAAAACACCTTCAGTATTGGCAAAACAATCCCAGTTTCTATTCAGTAGCTGTTCTGGACTTGTTAACCAAATTACTTCATGTATTTTTGGACCGCTTCTGTTGTGTAAATTAATTTCCTCTTTTAGATGATAAAGTTTAATTCATTTTATTAACACATCACATGAAATTCATGAGTAGGCAGAATTTCTTTCCCACTTTTTTTATGATGAGTTCTCACCCGTCTTGGCTGAAAAGTTTTCACCTTGGAAGCAAATCAAAGCAACAAAAAAAAGAAGATCAAATGATACGCTCAAACGCTTCAAAACGACCAAATGCGCCTTGAGGTGACATTGTTTTGTCAACAGCTGTCTCCTCAACCTAAAATCATATTTCATTCCTGCAAGCGCCACAGCTTCAAGATTATACAGTTAGCTATGATGTGGTGCTGTTTGATATTTGACGCAAGTACAAGAGTTTTTGCTTCGTGTTACCAATCCTAAATGGCGCTTGTGTATCTGTCTTTAAGTTCTTAATGGATCTCTTGTATTTTCTTTCTTCTGCTGCCAAGTGCTGATTGAACATGGGAGCAGAGTGGAATGGAACAGATTAGAAACCTACAGTAGAATTCTAATTCTCCTCATCTAATGGCCTACAGTAGAGTCAGAGTAATGTGAAAAGGATTAATGCTGGGATGAATGCACGAGAGGAGGGAGAGAGCTTGAGATTACAATGAGAGCTTTGTTTCTCCAACTATCGAGCTGAGGTTTCTGCAAGGAGCCATTATTCTTGCTTTGATGCTGCTGTCTCAATGAAAAGTAGTTGGCGGCGATGCATTGTTTCAACAGCAAAGGGGGGATATCACTGCAGTGCTATTCAGCATAATTTAGCCTACCTTCCCCCGCTTCTTCTCCTTCCCAGCACACACACACACACCCCTAACTCACTCCCTGCCTGCTTCGTTGTGACTCTGTGCAATTACCTGTGGTGCTAAATCAGAGTTTGACAGCGGTGGCTAAATATGGAGCTTCATGCCCACCTTCACCTTATCAAACTTTCAGTGGTTTGCCAAGCAGAAACCACTCCAAAAGGGGGATGGAGGCCCCTGATAAACGTCCCGGTTACCCAGGACGACGGTTGTCGAGGGCACCGTTTGTCAGTTATATGGGCTGGTTGTCAAGGAGCAGATTGTCAGAGACCAAGGAAGTCGGGGACAATTAGAAGATGGGTGATTTATGACACATGATAAAAAAAAAAAAAAAAGGGAAGCCAGCCGCCGTGTTTGGTCGACGTGTCTGAGCACCGCAATCCCGAACCGTGCGTGCTTGTGCGGACGCATTGATATGTCAGAGTGTGACAGATATTCCTGGCTCGCCGCTTGCAACATCATTTCCCATCGCTCCTCTCAGCACAGATGTTCGCCTGTGCACGCCTGATCTGACACACACACACACACACACACACACACACACACACACACACACACACACACACACACACACACACACACACACACACATAGCGGGCAGCACTCCGCTCGCATCCCAGCTCCAGCTGTTCCAGCAGTTAGTGGGACATGGTAGATGCCTCTATTAGAGAGCCGCAAATCCCCGCAGAGATAGAGGGAAAAGAGATGGAGTGAGCGATGGATAAGGAATGAACAGAGAGGGATGAACAATGACCCTGGTGCTGCAGGGAGGGAGGGAGGGAGCCAGGGAGGGATTGTGCTCCGGCTCTGGCAAGTCTCACAGCAGACATTCTGGACATTTCTGGATCTAGCCTCAGAGATCTGGAAGAAGAGGGGGAGAGAGATGCAAGCAGCAGGGGCGTGTTTTTGAGGAGAGGTCTTGGAGCGGGCGATGAATGCTGGCGAAATGCTCCAGGAATGTCGGACGGGGCTTTTTTAGAGGCGGCCTGCTCAACGAGGGCAGATGTGGCCCCGGGGGGAAATCACAGGATCATCATTCCAACCACTGCTTACCTTTTTCTTTCCAACACAAACACTGAAAAAAACATCCACACACACACACATTCCAGTGGAACATTCTCGGCTGCACGACCGTCAACGGGGAGGAAAGTTTAAGGGGGAATTTAACCCCCAGCTGTGGAGGGGTGGTTACCTCCAACCTTTACAGATGGTTTTATTTACTTTTTACGAGGATTTATGTTTGTGAGTTTTGAAGCTCCTGCCAGCTGCTGGAGCAGACTGGAGGTTAAATGCTACAAAATAAAGCACATGGGTTGGTAGAATCCCTCCGCAACAGCACCATCTCTTCGGTACACGTTCTCAGCGCCGAGCCACGTCTGACCTCCACAGAAGTCTATGTTTCACTCCTCCAGTCCCTCCTTATCCCTCTGTGCCGTCACCACTCCCCTGAGGACAGGCTGCGAACCCGCGGGGTCGCTGTCCAAAGCATTGTGTAGGTAGATCGACCCCGCTGTCAGGCACGACGACACGGTGTAGGCTAGACGAGCAGACTTGTCCTGCAGGCTTTCTGGACCGATTAGTTTTCCCTGCGCGTCTCGAGGTCGATCTTTTTTTTCAGCAGTTAGTAATGTTTCCTGTTACACTAGGATGAACCAGTGTGGGTGGATTAACAGATAATAGGCAGTGGGAAGACATGGGAAAAAGACACGGTGAGCTTTCAGCATGGTGACCCAGTGTGGGAGGTTTGCAGGCAGGCTCTGATAAGGGCCAGACTGCTAACTGTTTCCTCCAGTTCCTACTGAATGCTAATCAGGAGGAGCAGAAGACAAGATTGGCTGGTTTTCTCTTATTTTCTGTATTGAGCGTCTGCCTCTTCCCTCCCTATCCATCTCTTGTCCTCTCATTCTGTTTTCCTCTCGTCTCTTTCCCTTTTTCTCCGTCGCAGACTGAGCTGTTACAAGGCTTTACAGATTTAGCATGAAAATTAGGGAAAGCACTTGGCTCTTCAGCGCGGACATGTTTCTGTGTGTGTTGAGTGCTCAGTTGACTCACCATATGGAAGAGCTTCATTTGCATAGTATATTGTTCCCCCGGCGCAAGGCCTCTTGTGAGTTTTAGCGCTAATATACTCTCTCCTAACCAGCGTGTGAGCATCTTAGCCGTGACCCCAACACACCGCTCGAGCCTCTTTCCTTGTTGCACCCCCTACCACAGCATCTGATCCCAAGGATTTGTTTGGGATTCTCTTGGATTCGCCCCTGATTCTCCCATTTTATCAGCGTACTCGTGTGCTCGTCTGTACGTGTTTCTTCTGGCTGGGCACATGAATATAATTACATAGCAGCCTCCACCCACACGGTCTTTGATATCTTCCAAGGAGACAAAATCTTGTATTGTTGGTTTGCTGAGGGTAGGATGTGCTGCCACACATTCACGCTGCACAGGCACACACTGATACTATTACTGTCACGTAGACATTCCATTGACTAATATCCGCTCCAAGGCACAGGACTTAGCCATTATGATTAAATGCCTATCCCTTCGTACAAAGCAGCCTTGAGCATGTTATGCTTTGTGTGCCAAATTGAAACGGAGTGGAAACCACACCTACACGGTTCAAAACCAGTCGGTTTGTTTTAGGGAGGGGCCACACGCTATGAAGTTTTAAAAAGTTTACTATTTTCCTTTATTTTTTTCCCAAAGAAAACTGGCCAACCTGGGAGTTTGTTTCAAACCTGACTGCTTGTGTTTCTTGGCGAGTCCTCCTCGCCAGGTTCCCAAAACTCAGTAGGTAGCTTGATTGGAGTGATATTGTTGTTAGTACCAACAGGAAAGAAGACTTAAAGACAACTATGAGAACTGGGGATTTATATTAAACTGTAAATATCCTCTTTACTTTGTTTTTAAGTGAGGCAAAATGTTCCTTCTTGGTCTTGGAGTTTAATTTACCTCCATTACATCACACAAACACGTTACACCCTTTTCCATTCCTCTCTGTTCACCTGGTCTTAAAAAAGCAAGTTTCATTTCTGTACAGAGGGTTATTCTGACCATTTAAGAGAGTATTTATGCACTTTATTTGCATTTTTTTTGCCTCTCTTGAGAGAGCACTCTAGCTTTGACCCCTTGGCCTATGTTTACTTTCATTCTAGAGGCTTACATAAACCCGTCAGCTGTGATGTATATATTTTTTCCATCAGCCTCTCACTTGTTATTTTTCCATTTCATTCGTCTTCCGTCCCAAAGCTCGGGCTCACTTTGCAACGGAAGAACAGCAGCCTTATGCCAGTTTACTTTCTATAAGGCAAACGAGCGGATTTCTTGCCAAACCAACCAGGTGGCATAAATTGTGAAAGGCGGAGTAGATACCCGATTGAGGCTGCCAGGCTGGAAATTAATTTAGCTCTGATTTATTGATGTTTTTAAAAATGCTTGACATTACAACATTTGCATTTTCTTGCTGCTTTTAATTTCTGACTATTTTTTTTCTGGGTGGGGTCTTCAGCTGAATGTCTAATGGTTCCTGACAACATGAGTTTTTCTTAAAACTGAAACACACACACCCTACTACATGTACCCTGTGTTGTTTTGAATGTCGTGGTGTTGATGCTTGGTAAGTTTCTATCCCGCTTGGTTGATGAGGAGCATTGCCAGGCCGACAGCTGCTCCAACTCCACATTCCCCCGCATGTGATCCGCGATTGGAAACTCGGGGGAGCGTCTGCCTGGAATGGACACACACATGCAGGGAAAAAGACACATGTACTCAGAGCCACACATGCACCAGCTTACAGTCGCATACACACACACACACGCACGCACACACACACACACACACACACACACACACACACACACACACACACACGCACACACACACACACACACACACATATGCAGGGTGAAAGAGCTGGAGAGGCTAGATGTCACAGGCCTTATAATAGAGGGATGCCCTCTTAAGCTGCTTCACACCAAAGCCCAGAAAATCAAACTGTCATATCAATGAGCAGCTCAGGCAACAAAAAAGAGAAAAAATCTCCCTTCTCCTCCTCACTTTTCTTTCTCAGACTCTCTTCTATCTGTCTCCCTCCCTTTTCCCATGCCTCTCTTGAAAAGCAGGTTTGAAGTTTTGTGGCGGACAGAGCAGGCTTTTCAATTATTTTCGGTGTCATTCGTAATGGTATAAGATGGGGGGAGAAGAAGGGAGAGATGAGAGAAAAAGGGAAGACAGAGCTGAGTGTAGAGGAGAACATGGGTGCTGGCAGAGCAGAGCTGTTTTGTGGCAGCCTAAATGGAGATCTAATTCAATTTTTGCTATGACCAAAGGTCAGGTTCCTTTACTAAAAGCCTGCTTGCATCAAATGCAAACACGGCTTCTGTTTTTAAAATCCCTTTCTTCGTCTCAGCCAGAGACAGGAACATCAAAAGGGCATGGACTTTCATCCCTCCCCTGTCTCTCATCTTCTTTTTCTAATTTCTGCTAAAAGGTTATTTGATAACAGCATTTCCGGGTCCTTTCTGCTGCCCCGCATGTTGGATTCTGTGCAGATTTTAAGACCTTCTGAATATCCGAATGCGCAGTCAACATGCACCCAACAGATGGTGCGTGGCTCTGCTGCTTTTCCTCTTCCTCTTTATTTTCATTTTTTTTTCCCTCTCCACTAGCCAGTAACAATTTGCCGCTCAGTGTATGTTAGCTGCACGTTGCTCTGCGTTTATTTGTTCTGCTCTCTTTCTCTCTTTGTCACAGATGTAGCCTGAAATCACGTCTGTCACACTGGCCTTAATCTCGGGGTTAGCAGCTGCCAGTTGATTGGGAGTGTGTGTGTGTGTGTGTGTGTGTGTGTGTGTGTGTGTGTGTGTGTGTGTGTGTGTGTGTGTGTGTGTGTGTGTGTGTGTGTGTGTGTGTGTGTGTGTGGAGTGCAGGCGTATTTGTGTACATTGTGTGATCTTGTGTGAAGAATCAAATAAGCAATTAAAATCCCCTCACTGCTCTGGTCACCTGGATGCATGAACGTTAGTTTAAAGCCACTGGTCAGTTGATAATCAGAGGTATGTTTTGATATTGTGCTGTATTCGTTATCTTCGTGTGTTATGAGAAGCGGCTATCTAATATTTGTATAACAAAAGTAAGGCTTCAGGCAGCATCCAGATTGCAGAGCCTGACTCTGGGCATCCGTATCTTCAAAGCTCAAACATTTTATCTTTTTTGTTTGAGGAGTATAAAAACCAAAGTTTAAAAGCGATAAGTTGTGGTTTTGTGGGTGAGATATGTGGCAGAATGTTTTGTGACTGTGACGAATAACATCCTGAAGTGCCCTCTGTTTGGGAACATCGCGGTCCCAACAAGACATAACCGCCGTAAAGCCACAGTTTGTTGGAAATGCATTTATTTTGAAATTAATCTGCACCATCGGCATATTGCTGCGATTCTCTGCCTCTTGAATATTCACATTTCAAGACATTACGCATTTTTAAGTGCTTAAAGAGCTAATCATCATTAAATCATATGTCGTGCATTAGAGAGTTAAGAAAGAAAATGAAATGGTCAAAGTTTACTGACATGGAGTTCATATTGATTGGTTCACATTGTCAACTCATGCATTGAGTAACACACACAAAAACATTCCACCTGGAAATATTCCAGTAGCAATTAATTTTTTTCTACATAGCTAACATTATTTTGTAAAGATGAAAAGGCAGCACTGCATACTTTCATAATTACTCCACCAAGGAACGTGGCAGAGTTATGTGACGATAGGCGTTGGTTTGTCCGTTTGTCTGTCTGTTTGCAACATTACTCAAAAACAGATTAATGGATTTGGATGAAATTTTCAGGGAAGGTCAGAAATGACACAAGGACCACCATTAGATTTTGGCCGTGATGCGGCTTACAGTCTGGATCCATGGATTTGTCAAAGATTTCTGAAAGCGGCATGGTGTCACTGTAAATTTGACAAGACGTGAACACTAGAAAAATGCTGCATTTATGACAAAGCCATATCGGGGAATGAACAGCCTTGGTGCAGTACTGCATTTTCGGAGTACTTTTCTAGCTCACTTTTCCAGCAAAAGCTTTCACTTTATTTCTTATACATTTGCAAAGAAACATTACAAAGCCTTGCTTGTTAAATTTCGAAAGCTTGTGCTGCATCCACAGTGCCTGCGGGAGATGAAAGCCTGAGTCCCATGTTTTCATAGCCCAGACTGTTAGATGAGCTTGACCTCTGAATGCACTGCAACTTCATCTCAGAGTGGATGTTTCCAATGTGGCTTCATTTATTCGGCAAAAGCAAGTAAATTAAATCATTCAAGACACGCAGTACTTGTGGTTATTTGGTCAAATTGCTCAATGCTATGCTAATTGCAACCTACTGCATCAATGCTATTGTTTAAAACTACTTATCCTCAGCATGGTAAAACTATTCTTAAAACAATAATGACATTTTGATTGTGTGGTTGGTCATAGCTGACTAATGTATGTTAAAAAAAACACTGCTAACATAACCTGGAAAACAAGCCAGAACTAGCACTACATCCTAGGCTGCAATACTTCACTATTTATGATCAGTAAATGGTTTGTAATGCACTTTCATGTAGTTAATGTAGTGCTAAATAGGGAGACTTTAAAGTCTTACAAATTAAGCGAATCAGATGCAATATGTGATCTTAAGAGGCGCTGGTATACAGACTATGTGGTCACCAGACAGGACTGAACTCGCTGTTCACTTTCTTACCAGGCTTTAAGCTGAGCTAAACTAACACTCTGGTAACTCTAACTCTACATTTACCGAGAGTGGTGTCATCTTCTCATTTAACTCTGAGCAAGAAAGTGAACACGGGTGCTCGTGTTTCCCCCAAACTGTTCCTATAGATTGGGTCTGGTTGCGTACACTGAAAGAGAGTAAATAAGGACAAAGGGAAGGAAAGAAGGAAGGATGCCACAGCCTCGCAGCTCGTTCGAGGCAAAGCTGGAGCTGTAAGCTTGAGTTACACCGCTAGACAATGGGCTTCTTTCACCCAAACTCACACACACTTAGGCACACACACACTCACACACACGACACAACACAGAGGCATTCTGTCTTGCAAACTGTTGTTGCTCCCGTTGCACAATATTTGGCTCTTATTATTTCATTATGCCCCCTTCTTCTTCTTCCTGCCCTCCTGCCGCTCCTCTCCAGCCATTTCTGGTTTTAATTTTCTTGGCTGCTTGTCTTTTTTGCCTGACTGATTGGAGACTCGGCATGTGTGTGTGTGTGTGTGTGTGTGTGTGTGTGTGTGTGTGTGTGTGTGTGTGTGTGTGTGTTATTTGCTTGCATTTGCCCTGTCACATGTATCAAGCCTGTAACGTATGATTGCGTATGGTAACAAAAGCTAATTTAAGCTGTGAAATCCTTCTGACATCGTGTCTCCAAGTTGTGGCCGCATAATGAGAGAGAGCAAGGGATGGGGGGGTGGCTAGGACACACAAACTCGGGAATGTCATCCTTATTCTATAATTCCCTGGAATTTTCTTTGCCATTTTCCCTCTCTGACTTACTCACGCCACTCCCCTCCCTCTAGGCAGTGCTCATTAGCCCCTTGGCCCTACTCTAAACAGGTGGAGCATGTTTGGCACAGCCCTTCGACATGCAGTCAGGCTTAATTGGGCTTGGAGGACCCCTTCCACCACGCCAGATACATACATCACTCATATCCACCACCTCCCTCGTCTCTCTTCACACTTTTCCCCTCCATTCTTAAAGAGCCAATTGTCCCCGTGTAATTCCCCAGGGTGAGGTTGTGGTTCCTGGGCTGGACTGCGTAAATCCAGCCCCAGGCCTGTCTCCGGGCCTGGCTGGCTCGCTGACTGACTGGCCTTCTCCTACCATTCTTCCCCCTCTCTGTCAAAAGATAATAACAACCACTACCCATACAAACTCTATTGATATGCAGACGTATCCCCCAAATGTCAGCGGAGCTGTTTTAGCCGTTGGCTCCTCCATCTCCTTGCTCCCATTTTCCCCCACCTCTCCACTACCTCTTTCTCGCTCCATCTCTGGCCCTTTCCCAGCTGAACTCCCCGTGTTTCGATGCGTCTTGGTTGCCTGAGATTTTTACATTTATTTATTTTTTTTGCAGGGATTTCTTTTCTTTCTTCTGTGCCTCTTGCTTTTACTTTTCAAGGATGCTGTGAGAGTTGTCCTCATGTGACTCTGCTGGCTTGTTTGTGCTGCATCCTCTGAGTTCTGAAGCATCACCATACCTATCTATGTCTGCATAATTACAGCCACATCAGCCTGTTTTGTTTTGTTTTTTTTTTCCACTTCTTTCCTGGGCAAACACTTGACACTACCTTGAAAGAGTGTTTCCCTTAAAAGAAAGAAAAATCTTGCTTCTGCCTCCTGTCTTTTACATGAGTGTACCATCCCAACCGCCGATAGAGCTTCAGCAATATCTCATTATCCTGTTTTCATACAAATAAATACCTCATTTTTTCACATACAGATGTAGCGCAAGAGCTAGAGAAACTCGAATGTGTTCTATCTGTGTGTGTGTGCGCGTGTTGCTGGGGTTGTACAGGGCAGGTGGGGAAGGTTTGAATGTTAACTGCCTTATCACTCCAATTTCACACTCTCGCCTCCAGTCACGCACACACACACAAATACAATGCACACTCGCAGAAACACCCTGTTGCCTCCAGTCTCGTATGTGGCGACTGATTAACGGGGAAACGGGGGGGTCACACACACACACACACACACACACGCACGCACGCACGCACGCACGCACGCACGCACGCACACACACACACGCACACACACACACACACACACACACACACACACACACACACACACACACACACACACAGAGCACAGAGCACAGAGCACACACAATGTTGCACACACTAATCCCAGCCAGAGGGGAGGTTTTTGTGCGTACCAGTGTGTTAATGAGTGTGCACGACTGCGTCTGTAATGGGGCCACCTGTCTACTCATTAGCCTCGTTACCCGGCCTTTTAATTGCCCCCAAACTCTGCATCACGTCTCCTCCTTCTTCTTCTCCTCTCCTTCCCCTTTTCTCATCATCGCTTTAAGGGGGAACTATTGGACATATCAATAGTCTGACATCACCGCGTACAGCAAGGATTATGTCATAACATGCCGGTGTGTGTTTGTGTGTGTGATGGGATTGGGTGGGGTTGTGCGAGTGCAGCATACCCATATGTCAGCTTATTAGCAAAGTGATTGCTTTGACCTCTGTATCAGGAGGCATATGAACATGACGCAGGGTGGAAAGGGGGATTTATATATGCGAACACACTTTATGCACCCGTGCACACGCAAGGATATCGGGTTGATTTGTGTTACCTTGAACAACCTTAAGCTCCTCCTCTCGCTTTCCTGCCCCCCTCTCCGCCTCCTGAATGGCTGCATGATCAGGAAAAAAGGTCTCTTATTACTGTGTTTTTATTACTACTGTACTCACACCGATAACCATTATTATTTGTTTCGTCTTCAGGAAGCTACGGCGGATAGTTTTATTGGATTCTTTTACAGCTTAGCATACATTTTTACTTTATTTGTTTTAGCGCAGGGTTTCTCAAAGCTGCTGAGAGTCCTTTTTTTTCCCCACAGTCTTTATGCTCACTTTGTGGTTCTTTTTTGTACCAAATTCAGTTAATAATCACTGCTTTATTAGTTTGGGACGCAGCTACAGCCTGGAGGAGGAATCTGCAGTTGTTTGTCATCATTTGTCTTAAAACCAGAGATAAAGTGAGATTTTTAGGGGTGGATTTTCTTCTCTGAATTCGAGCCAACCCACTCCGCTTCTTCAACTTTAACTGTGGTTTCGGTCACATGATAATGAGCATTAAATCCTGGAACTAATTGTGTCATATTTCACAGATTATGACTGGCTGAATGTGTGATTTTATATTTATATAACATACTGTCTGCTTTGCTTAAACAGGCAAATCGCAGCACTTTATCACATGGATGGGGAAAAGCAAAACGTCTCATGAAAAGTCGACTAACTTATTAGTTGATCAGCAGAAAATTGAGAAACTTTTTTGATTAATGTCACAGATCATAGCTTGTCGGGTAATATTAATAACACATCCAGAGATTCAAACAGAAAAGGTGCCTTTAAAGAAGCTCCAAGTGGGAAAATGTTTTCACTTAAAGGTATCAGTCAGCTGTCAAAGCAGGTGCAGATCATGTTTTTCCTGTTGGATCAAATAATCAACTCATCAACAAACCATTTCCGCTCCCAACGGTATCACCGAAGGTTAAAAAATGTACATCTACTGGCGATCCGTCTCGCATCGTCATGTTTTCCTACCGCATCACTGACGCATAGCTTAAAATTGTGAAAGCGTGAAAAATGACCTGCGATTACTTGTGCAACCCTCCTTGTCCCTCCACCCATCTCCCTCTCACCAAATCCATCTTATTTCCTCCCACCCTCTCTGGGTCTCTGTCAGACAGCTCTCTGGGCTGTTGCCAGTCAAGTTACATGAGAGAACAGGCGGGTGTACATTCCTGCCGAACATAGCTTTGCACTCAGGGGATTCCCTCCACTGTTTCTCTCCCTCTTTCTCTTTCTCTTCCCTCCTGCCCTCTCCTTTGTTTTGGTCCAATCCTGAACTGTAACGTCCACCCACAGGCTACACTTCCATCTTCTCCTTGTTTGCTGCCCTTCTTTGTCTTGTAATCACGGAAAGGATGCCTTTTTTGGTGCAGAAATGCAGTGAACCATGAGTTATTTCTCACTCACGGCATAAGCTAAAGTTTTCACACGCTCCTTTAGGTGTCGTCGCACGGCAACTCACATTTGCGTGGCCAACTTGCGCTTTTTTTTCCCTTTTTTGTAAAGAATTCCTAGCATGCAGGGAGAAGCTTGCTTTAATACTTTGTTAGTGACTGCAGGGGCTCTGAAACATTCTCAGTGTTGGATCAAAATTTACTGTCTCAGCATGACTTGAATGCAAGAAATCTTCCTGTAAACTGCAACCATAAGAAGACTCATTTTAAGGGTCTTCTATTAAAATCTAGACATGACAGAAAAACACTATTTTCTGGTAATTTGATGATAAAACAATCACGTAAGTTAGACAATAATCTGCAGACTGGATTATACAACTGCAATGATCTCTGTCATTATCAATTCCTCTTATTTGGTTAATTGTGTCATTAATCTTATGTCAAAAAACCCACAATTTTCCAGAAGCCAAGTCGACAACTCTTAATTGCTTATCTTGTCCAAACAAGCCACTTCCATAACTGAGAGAACTAAAAAAGCCTCGTGTTTGAAAAGCTGGAACCCGCTGATATTCAGTACATTGACTTAATAAATGACTAAATACTGCAATAATGTTGTCAGTTAATTTGATCTTTATTGTTCTGATCAGTTCATTTCACATCTTGATGTCAGCAATAATCAGCAATAATTCTGTTTATTTGTAAGAAGACTGTGAAAGAGACAGGATTGAAATGTTTTCATTATCAATTAATTTGGGGATTTTTTTTAACAATTCAATTAATCATATTAGTCACTGATTTACAGAAGTCTTCACTTTGCTTGTTTTATCAACTGCGCATCTAGTTTTTTTTTTCCCTCCATAGTGTCCCCCAGGGAGGTTTTAGCCAGGAATTGAGAATTTAGTTAATTGGGATATCACTTAATCCAATTTAGTGGACATTTTGTTCTTCAAATGGTCAGCAGTAGCTGAAAATGCACAGATTTCTATGAAATACAGTACCAGAATCGTTGCTTCTTCTTGTACATGGACTGATACTTACTGTGGTGTGCAGTTTTCCCCCTCCGGAGGTAAATTCTAGACTAGAACAACCCTGAAAATCTGCTCGCACCAGAATGCAGTTTACAGTGCAATAAAAATCAATGAATGTTTGGACTTTTTGCTTGAAAAATAACTTCAACCATGAGTCAGTATTTAGAATAATTTGCTTTAAATCAGCCTATTATTGAGCATTGATGGACTAAAGTGCGACCTTTTATTCAGTTCTTGCTAATGCCTGACCTTAATCATAATGAGACTGATGACTAATAGGGTTGATTAAATATTAAGGTGATGACAAATAGTCCACTAAAGCTGATGATTTGTTGTCTGTGTAGATTCTTAGTCATCCAGGTCAGAGTAATCCTAGGGGCTTCAGTAAGAAGCAACTGGACTTCTCTTTTGGGTTTTTGAAGACATTTCACCTCTCGTGAGGATTCATGTTAAAATGGTTGCGCTTTACTGAATTTTGTACTGATCTGTTGATTTTCTGTGTCATATCTTAATGTAGATCAAAAGTGTTTTGTTTTGGACGTTCGGTTGGACAAAACCAGCAATTTCAACATGACACGTTTGGCTCACAAGCTACCCTAACTGAATAAAAAGAAAATTACAGATTAATTGATAATGAAAATAATCATTAGCAGCAGCTCTCTGTGTGATTGTAGTTCATTCTGAACACTCGTCTTGGCCGGCGTATCCCAGTCGCATTTTCTTTGCCACATCAGCACATATCACGTTCCATCCAAAAGGTCTGCAAATCTGAGTCAGGATGTTTTGATATATAGAAAATGTGAACACTTTGAAAGGAAAATATTCAGAAACCATAACTTCTTGGCATAATCTGATTTCTCTTTGCTGAGAGAAAGTACAAAGAATTTCCGTTAAGTGTTCTCATATTTAACCGCACACTCTTGGACGTCTGTTTTCGCTCCGGCTTGCCCCCTCTGTGTCCCCGAACTACAACACTGTCGCCACTGTCTCCTGTTACTCCCCTTCCCTTTTTTTTTTACTCTGTTTTCTTTCCACCCTGTCTCTCGTACGTAATCTGTGTTTAAAGTCCAAATTACCGAGGCAGTCTGTCTGAGTCTCGAGGCTGTTATTGATCAGCTAACAAAGAGAGAGGTGATGGGAGGAAGAGTGAGTCGGGGCAGGCCGGGAAGAAGACGCCAAGAGAGCTTGTCTGAACCAAGAGGGTCTATTTCTGACTGTCTCAGTGCGTCATTATTGGCCAGAAGACACTCGGGACACATGGGATGAGATGATGGATGGCTAGCGGAGGAGGGGAGTGCAGGAGTCGGACAAAGGGCGAAGGGTGAAGTTTAATCTTAAGAGGTCACCTTTTCAAAGGCGCCGAGATGTAAACGGAGCATTTTCAGTGTGTCGCCTGAAGCCTGCGAGCTCCACACGAGTCTGTTTTCTGTCCGATGCATGTCCAACCTGACAGTAAATTATTTTAGGTCTGAGCGAGGGTTCGTCCAAATCATGACGCATCTTATTACAAAAAAAAAAAGCGGGGGGGAACGGGAAGGACTAAGTGGCAGTCGGCTGACATTCAAGTCCTGACATGTTGCTCCTAGCTCTCCCTTTTCTAACACACACACACGCACACGCACACACACTGACATGGTTGATATCATCTGCATTTGCAGCCAGCACATTCCAGGGGTCCATTCCTCTCTCAGCAGAGTGGAGACACATAGGCCAAAGCTACCAGGACTTTTCCCTGGAAGCTAATCTCCACACACAAAGATGCTGCACTCCCAGAATAGGTCTGGGTCTTGGTTAGCATCTGATTCTAATTCTCCTTGCTGACAGTGGTTTGCGTCAAATCCAGGTTTTGATTTATGTTATAGATTAGAATGCAAATCTGATGAAGACAAAGAAAACAAACCTCTTTTTTTAGCTGGAATTCTGCTCAGAAACTTGCATATTGATAACACACTGCTGGAAAGCCAAGTACAGTAGGTTCTGATCTGATACCAAGCATATAGTATAATATAACCCTTTGAACTTTATGCACTTTCTGGGCATTTTTTTTGCTCCTGTCACATTATTCACTGCACAGCCTGCACTTCAACCCAGCTCACCTGAAAAGTCACCAGATTTTGGCACTTGAGGTTTTTTTCCTTGTGATTGTTGGGCACAGCTGAGTCACTAATGGCTTTACAGTTGCACCAGTTAGCGCAGAATTTCACAGAATCTGGATAATGCAAACAGTTTTTCTTTGCCAAATGTTTAAATGAGACGTAAGAACGAAGCGAGTTTGTTGAAATATCACAATTTTAAGCTTACATTTGGTACACCACAGTTGAGTAGTTCAAGGACTACTTAATGGTTTTACAGTTTCTGGCTCTGATGAATGATATATAGAGAGTTTTTTAAAAAGATAACCTCTCTTTCAAACCTGTCGGTGGATTCTGGGATCAGAGGCTTAAGGCGTCTTGCCAAGAGTGACTTGAGTTCAACTAATATATTCAGGATCTATAAGGAGACAGATAATCAATATTTGTCCCCAATATGACCATTGTTCACAGTAAAAATAAAACCCTTAATGTTGGAATTAAAGGTAACACAAACTACAACACAGAACTTTGGTTCAATATTATTGTTTATTACTATTTTGCATTTGTTCAATTTTAAAAACTTTCAGTGTTTGTCCTTCATTCCCTGGTTATTGGATCTGATAATCAACCGGGCCAATAATTGATTGGTTCCTTTTAATCTATTGAATTGATGCTATTGATATTAGCTCTTAACCAGGTCTTTAGTCTATACTGTTTAAATATGATGTTTAAAGACGGCCTGATGCCTTTATGTAGCAATTTGCTACTATAATTTCATAAATAATTGCATCCTGTGCCCTCTGGGCAGCCATGCAAAAAAGAGTGGACTGCTCTCGTTGCACCACCCTCTGTTATAAAGGTCAGATAAAATGAATGAACGATGTTGGATTTTTTTCTAAAATCATGACTATGGTGAAGAAACTGCACAGCTGACCCACTACACAAGGTCTGGCTGCTCAGTGCTGGGATCAAGTATAATAAATTTGATTCTCAAATTCTTTCCCTCTTTCTAAATAACCAGCACTAACGCAAACCTCATGATGGATTGTTGGCACATCAGAGCGTCAAGCAGTGATTTATTAAGCAAGGCCAAGAAACACACATCTGACCTTAAATCTTACTTTTCTCCATGCCTCTTTGAATTTAATCAGTTTTGCCAAATGTGGTTTGAATCCTGGCACACTTTGCTGTCTGTGCATCTCTGCGTTTAAACTCAGGTGACAAACATGCCTCTCTCTCTCCTGCCTCTTTTTTTTTCTCCCACTCTTAAGTTGATTGAGTCCAGATTCCATTTTTAGAGGTGGGAAAGAGCCGTGTTGTTGAGGGGATCTGGTTTCGACAAACATCCGCGGACTAATAATAAATCATGGCTGCTCTACACAGCGGGGTGCTGTTGGCGTTAGCGTGTTTGTGCGTCTGGGTGTGTATACGAGTGTGCATACATGCGTAAATCGTGCAATCAGTTTAAACCTTCTATTTAAACAAGGCTTCTAAAATTCACCTTCTTTTTGTGACTAACAAACCTCCACTTGTGTTTCTCTCTCAATTAGCACAAAACATGTCAAATCGCACCAAACCCTGATTAATGATGCCCTTATTTTCTAACCATTTGCAAACTAAACCTAAACTCATGCAGAGAAATTATGTAAATTCCCCCATTCCTCGATTTGCAATGCACCCTTCAGGACATTACTCAACAGTTCTGGTTTGAGATTTTAACAAAACCAACTCCTAGAAGGGAGACGAGGATAAGAGGAGACAACAACAGAAAGGGGAACGATTTAAACAGAAGGGAAAGGGAGGTTAAAGAGAGAAGGTGGAGGTTGTAGAGGTGGTGATTTGCGACCCACAGGAAACCGCCTCATTTTCTCCAGGCTCTCGGAGACCATAACAGGCCCAGGCGCTGTGTGTTTCCTCTTGATAACACCCAGCCACCTCACATGTCCTCACACTTACACATTCACACTGCACAGTCTGACATGCATGGCTATTAGAAGGCAGATTTCTGTGTTAAAGATGCAGCTGTTTGTTCAGTTATCTTTTAAGTTTATTGGCATACCAAAAAATGAAGCGTTACAAGTATTCCCTGCGCATTTCTAGTCTTGACAAGGTGGGAAAAGGCTCACGAACATCTTATTCTCACTTATTGACAGCACACGGAAACGCAGATGTGCAGGGAGATGGTGAGAAACGAGGGCAAAAAGTCCTCAAAATGAGAACTAGACGAATGATTGATGCGTTTCCCTTTGTTCTTCTTGCTTTCTTTTGTTTTTGTCAGCCAGACAGCCAGTGCACGTACAACCTCCAGTTTTGGATTCAGTTTTAGCGATAGGGACAGAAAAGAAAGCAAGACTTAAAAAAGACAAAACTGTCCACAAGACAGTAGCTTCATCACACCTCTCCCTAACCGGCGCTCACTTTTTATCAGGCTGCTCCACACACTACCAATCTGATAGGATAAATCAATAAGACGATAACACCGATTAGTCGACGCCGCTGATAAATGCTATTCTGAGTGTTTTAGTGAGGGGTATTCTTCTATTTCTTGCAGATAACAGGATAAAAAAAAGAGATGCTGGGGGGTGGGGAGTTGTGGAAAAAATGCACGTAAGCGTAGTCTGCCAGAGGAGCCTTAAAGGTGCCGTTTCCAGACTCAGCCAGGAGGATGACGAGATTGAGCGCTTCGTCTTAGCTTTGAAGTTTGACAGGTGCGCATGTGCTTCAGCAATATCACCTGTGAGGAGGGTGGTGGGGAGAAAAAAACATATCTGCTGTAATGTTCTGTCACCTCGGAGGCAGGGCGTGTGTTTTGTGAAGTGTGTAAAAAGGGAGTGGACTTGGTGGTGAGTGAATAAATGTGTATGTGTGTGTGTGTGTGTGTGTGTGGGTTGAAACATCATTACCTTGGGATTTGAGTACACGGCCAGACATCATTAGGCTTTAAGGCGAGAAAGTCTCCACGGCACCAGTTTTGCCGTCTGCCTGACCCAGCAGACACGACAGGCAGACACGCCGTTTAAGATCATTTATTCGGGTTTGCATGTATGCCCTGCGCATGTGTGTGCGTGGGTTACTATGCATCCTGTGTGTGCATGTGCGTGTGTGTGTTTGTGTGCATGTTATTTATTTATTTTGCTTGGTAATATGCCTGAGCCTTCATTATAGCGGGAGCCATAACTTTGATAAATCACTTGGGCTTGGGGCCCTCGCTGCTTTCACAGTATTAGAAAACTAATTGAAATTCTCTTCTGCCCCCTCCTCTCTCTCTCTCTCTCTCTCTCTCTCTCTCTCTCTCTCTCTCTCTTTCTGTTTTCACCCTTTCCCTCATTCTCTCTTCTTCCCATCTCTGTAGCGAGGGCCAAACAGTGCCGTGTTTTTTCAGTAGAATGCAAGCCAAGAGGGGGAAAATGTCATCACTGATTTAATAGGCGTATTCTTACTCAGAAACACACAGCAGGCTCACACTCGCACACAAACACACACTGCACTCTGGGGAGTGTCAGGAATCCTGATAATGTCATCATAGGAATCTCCATAATGTACCCCCGGTCTCCTGCGGGCTCCGGTTTGACGCTGCCTCTCCTCTGTTTTTGATTAGATGGGGGGATGAGATTTTGGGTTTAGGTTGATAGGATTTGGGAGTTTAGAAACTTGTTTCTATGGCTGTGATCCCCCCCCTGTCACCGCGGATTGAGGGGGCTGTTTGGTTCGTTGCCTGGGATCTCCCAGCTGCCACTGGATTGAGGGTTTAGTCGTTTTATTGTCCGTGATCCTCCTGCTGCTACTTGATTTGTTTCATTCGTGGGGACCGCTCTCTCTGCGTGTGCCGCAGCTAAAAATCAGGGTGTGGTTGTTTTGTTGCGCAGGATCTCCCAGATCAATTTTGTTTTGGAGTTTGTTTTTACTGTCCAGAATCTCCACCTGCTGCTGCTGGATTTGGGGGTCCGGTGGTTTTATGAGGCTCCGTCCCTCAGCTGTTGCTAGATTTAGGGGTTTCATTGTTTTGTTGTCCAGGATCTCCCTGCTGCTGCTGGATTTCGGGCGGCGGCGGCGGTGGTGGGGGGGAGTTTAACCACTTTTTAATATCCAGACACTGCTACTGTTTGTGTGACACTCGGGGCTTTGTGTCCACCCAGCAGCCTTCTCTTTCTCTCGCCGGGTGAGCTTTGCAGTGTGAAGCCAAAGATTTAGCGATGAAAGCAGAGAGTCTGTGTGGATATATATGAGGTGGCTTGTGTGAAGCAGGCGATTTCGTGGAGTCCTGTCAGCACACAAAATTCTCTCTGCAAACATTCCTCTGACGTGATGTGAGCCCAGGAGAGGAGGGTGGCGTACGAGTGTGTGCGCTTTCAACCGTCGGCGTGCGTCTGTTGCCCAGACAAATCCATACCGTCGCTCTGAGGCAAAACTGCCGGCACATAGTCACACATGCACACATAGCTTGTGTGTGTGTGTGTGTGTGTGTGTGTGTGTGTGTGTGTGTGTGTGTGTGTGTGTGTGTGTGTGTGTGTGTGTGTGTGTGTGTGTGTGCGGTTAATGAGGATGTGTTGATTGATTAGACTGCAGTAATTAGCTGGAGTTTGAAAGCCTGGAAAGGTCTCTGCTCTGGTGGGAGTGTCCCCTCTGGAGAGACATTGAACTGTGCTATGCACCATTACATTACAGACACCCTCACACACACACACACACACACACACACACACACACACACACACACGCACACGCACACGCACACGCACACACACACACACACACACACACAAACATAGCAGAAACAGTCCCATCCAAATCTCAGATGCGGGATGAGTCATCTCTCCGAGGCAGACCCAATACTTGGTGCAAGTGTGAAGTAAGAGGAAGGATGTTTGGTGTGTGTGTGTGTGTGTGTGTGTGTGTGTGTGTGTGTGTGTGTGTGTGTGTGTGTGTGTGTGTGTGTGTGTGTGTGTGTGTGTGTGTTTCGGAGATATAAGGATGTTTGCAGCGTGGAGATGTGTGTTGCGGAGTGAGATGTGCTTGTGCCAGCAATTTCTTTTCCTGCACAGTGTGGCCCGAACACTGACCTGATCCTCTGCCTTACAAATCAACTCTCTCCCCCACCTCCTCCTCCTCCTCCTCCTCCTCCTCCTCCTCTTCCTCCCGCTCATTTGCAGTTTTACTTCCAGTCTGCTACCTAGATTCCTTCTGCGCACCACAGAGCTGCTTCTAGTAAATGCAAATAACATGGTACTAAGTATGACAACCTCAGTCTCCAGCTGAGTTATGAGGATGCAGAATGAGCTGCGTCATTAAACCATTGCAAACAGTGCCACCACATGGTCAACTCGAGAACTTACACATTGATTCAGTGGTGTTTTGTTAGCGCACTTTTTGCTCACTTTCTTCATCTATGCTGCACTACTTGATCTGTACAAGTCCTTCATTCATTCATTTCACGAGCTTGAGTCTTTTAAGTGCATTAGATTAAGAAATGTTACCCTTCCTATTATTGAATGATTGATCCTATGTCCCTTCCTATTTTCTGTGCAGTTAGTGCAAACATATTAATACAATTCTTGCTCCCCTCTTCTTCTTTTTTCCCCATACAGGAAGTTCTACTACATTACTCTGCTGAGGGACCCCGTGTCTCGCTACCTCAGCGAGTGGAGGCACGTGCAGCGGGGAGCCACGTGGAAAACCTCCCTGCACATGTGCGATGGACGAACCCCGACGCCCGAGGAGCTGCCCTCCTGCTACGAGGGGTCCGACTGGTCGGGCTGCACCCTGCAACAGTTCATGGACTGTCCCTACAACCTGGCCAACAACAGACAGGTACAGAGAAAAGCATCCGAATATGATGAAATCTAGCTGCAGTGTTGAATCAACAAAACAATAAACGCTGTGTAGTGTAACCTTCGGGAGGTGTTGCACGGTGTTGCACAGTCCCTTGACTTGAAGCCAGTGCAGTCACTGAGAGGGACGGAGCACACAAATCCACAGCCATTCACCTTTGTTTTCGTGCTTCCTTTGGCCGTTTGTGGAAAGAGGCTCTTTTACTGCACACACTCAAAGAGCAGCTGATTTCTGCCATCCATCACTGCTGCCAGGCTAACCTGCATCTTTCCAGGCGACCTGACTTCTCTCCTGTCTGCTTTATTTTGTTCACCGTAAAGATAATTGTCAGCCAGTCCCATGGAAAATACCAATACAGGGAATTCATATCTGCAGGAAAACAGATCAAGACTGAACGCAGTCGGTCTTGCATTGGAGTTAAAGGAGCTCTGTGCATTTTTTTTTATTTGATTCCCTACATCCAGAAAGAGAAAGGTACATGTACAAGGGGAGTTGCACATGTGTGAAAATACACTCTTTCTCTGTGTCTCACACACACACACACTGCTCGCACACAGTCGGGAGTTTGCCTGCTGGCCATAAACACCTCAAATTCACACCTTCTTTTCTCATGCTATCTCAGTCTCCCACCTCAACGTGTTGGCCGCCTTATCTCATCTCAGCCTGAGGGTGTTATTACTCAGGGTCCCATAACTTATAAATGTGGCACTAACACACAAACTTGTGGCATCCTGATGAACCCAGCGGGCTGAGGTTCACGCTCTTATGAATCCAAATCAGCCTGCAGTCCCTTTTCCTTTGCTGTAATTGGATTAGATGAAGTGATCTCAATTGATCTTTTTAGAGCAAATTCACTAAATTTGAAATTACTGCCTTTATGTCTGTGTAGCTTTGATCAAGGTTCTTAAATATACAGTTGTTAATGATGGGGAGACACTAAAGATAGTTATTAACAAGCAAAAAATGCAGGACTTCAGGATCAGGGCTGCACCTATTTGTTAATTTGTTTATTGTCATTTTGGCCATTTTGAATTAGTTTTTCTCTCTTGGTGAAGTGATTAATCATTAACAAAAGGACAAATGGTTATAATAACTTCCTAAAACACAACATACCATCTTAAATATTTTACATCTTTGTACTAACTGTTTTGCAATCTTCATTACTATTAATGTAAAGCACTTTGAGCTGCACTCCTGCATGGAAGAGGATAAACGAATAGTAATTGGTAACATATTAAAAATGTGAACCCATATTAAAGAAGGTGAATCCAAATTCCAGCTTCTCAAATGTCACATTTTGTGTTTTTCTTTTATCTTAATGATTAGGCATTTACTCAGATAAAACCAGTAACTGATGATTGGAAAACAAACTGTGAAAAATCACAGTTTTTTAAGATTTCGTTGACTAAAAAGTTAATTGATTCATAGAGAAAATGTTTGGAAGATGAATCGATAATGAAAATAATTGTTAGCTCCTATTTATGAGCAATCAGTTTTCCAAATAACGGTTCATTCATTTTCTGTGATTGTTTAGAGGATTCATCAAATCATTTCCGCACTATTCAGAGACAAATTCTGTTTGACGTAATTAAATGATTAAAACCTCCTTCACTACTTCTCCTCTGTCTGTAGGTTCGTATGTTAGCAGACCTGAGTCTGGTTGGCTGCTACAACATGTCCACGGTTCCAGAGAAGAAGAGAGCTCAGCTTCTCCTGGAGTCGGCCAAGAAGAACTTGCGAGACATGGCCTTCTTTGGTCTGACGGAGTACCAGAGGAAAACCCAGTTCCTCTTTGAGCGAACCTTCAGGTTGCGCTTCATCAGGCCTTTCATGCAGTACAACAGCACCAGAGCTGCAGGGGTGGACCTGGACAACGCCACGGTCAGTGCTACACCTTTAATTGATTCAGATCTTTGTGGAAACAGCAAAAATCCTCAGAAAAATTCCAGAGTAGAAGAAACAAATAAGAAAGTCAGTGGTGAAGTGTAGCTAAGCATATTCACTCAGATGCTGGACTAAAATTCCCACTTCAATGCATTTATTTGATATTTAGCTACTTTACATATTGAGAACTTGCATAAAGACACACAGCAGTCTACATGTCAGAGGTTAAACCAGGAACCCTGTCATGTCAAAAAGGAAAATAAAACAAATATTTAAAAATATTATCTGAGAATTGGGGGGAAAAAAGGGGAGACATAGAGAGTAAACACTCCAGTCTTATATTACTGTGAAATGAGTTGGGATGACTGTTGCTGTTTAAAAAAAACAGCAGCTTCTAACATGTTCTTCACACTTTGATTGGTCCAGTGTGGGAGTTCTTAAGCTCAATTCTTAGCAAAAAAAAAAAAAAAAGAAATATATCCTCCAGTACACAGCAGACTGGTGGTTTATACATCAAACCCACTTTGGTGGAGAGAAAATAAAATATGCACAACTGACAGACACTGTGGGGGAAAAAAAAGGTAGACCGACGATTTATTATCACAAGAAAGAGGAACTGTCACTTTATGAAAATTTGGAGTCTGACAGGTGGGTAAGTCTGCGTTTAAAATTAGCATTGAATTCAAATCTTTCTGAGAGTTCTGTGTGAAATTTGTGAATATTATTTAATTACTTTTTCTTATAAAGAAAGTCAGATAATTACATAAACAGGTTTTGAGAAGATTATTTACCAAAGACTTTCCCGCAAAGCTCCTGAAAGCCACTCGTACCCTCGAAAGATCCCAGCGAGTCATTTTTGATTGAAACCGGTCTCCAAATAGTTTGACGGCTGTTCTCTGATGGATGAAGTCTTTGTGTTGACGACTTGAGCTGAGCGCCGTCTTCCTGGCTTTGTGCCGGTGTCCCCCCATGCTGCTGATCAAACATCTCTAATTTTCATCAGTGCAGCATGTCGCTTCCCTCTGTTGTCGCACACGTTGCTCGCAAATGATATCCAGCGCTCCATCGCAGATTTCAAAGGGATTCTCTTAATTAAACACATTTCCCCCCTCCATGTTGAATTGCGACTCAGCAGAAGATAGATGCCAGTGAAGGCAGCTGCGTTGCACAAGCGAACATCAAACACGTTTCTGTTGTCTCCACACTGCCAGCACACGCTTTTTTCTCTTTCAGCTCCCTCTCTCTGTAGAAGGCCCTATAAAGCATTTGTTCAAATGCCGTGTCGAAGATGTTTTCACAGCTGGAACATTAATAGCTGGAACTGGAAGCTTACTGGCAGAATTTTAGTTGCACCACACTGAGGAACCTATAGGCGCTTTTCACTGCAGGCGCGAATGTAATCGACAAGTTCAGCCGTCTGTTGCCGCTGCAGCGGGATCCAACAGCTTTGATCGCGACACCAACTCTGAATGCGATGACAAATAGCAGTTACAAAACTCTAGTTTGATAAGGGCATAGTTAGAACTAAGGAGGGTTTGTTATGTTAGTGGTGAATTTTATTTAGTTAATGGCAACCTTAGAGACGAGTGGACTGCTAGGACAAAGTTTATGATATCGGCATTTGCCACTTTCGCGTTTTCAGGGCCACCCATGAATTTCCAACCTCCGAGTAGGTACTTTTATCTTCCCAGAAAACTGTCCTCAATAAGGCTCTACACCCTAAAGCAGCATCTAAGTTCCAGCAGTGGAAAACGACTTATTGAAATAAATTAAATTCTTGCGCAATAGTTCCTGGTGCCGAACAAGTTCCAGCTCTGGAGATGGAACTTTCTGATCCTTCAGGAACCACTGAAGGAATCCAGGAATCCAGTTTCTGGCTCTGATAAATGGTGTCATTTTGGCGACCAGTCATGGGTCAGTCATGATATATAGCTTGCTAATCTGGTTTCCTGAGTTTAGGTCCTTTTTGCTCTTTAGATCGTGGAACTTTTTGGTTTCTTGTTGGTCCTGAATGCCAAAAATGTCCCTCCTCCAGGAGTTGTAGTAGTTTCAAAGGTTGGTTGCTTTTATTTCTTTAATCAAAAGGATCTCTGGATACGACTGTAATCACTACTGGGACAAGGAATTCACATTATTTGGTGCATAATAATGTTATAAACAAATTTAGGCTTTGATGTCAATACCCCAACCACAAGAGCGAGACAAAATGGGGTTAAGAGAAGGAACTGAGATGGAAGAACAAAGGAAATTTTGTCTATAATGTCTTTTTTTGCTTAATCTTTATAGTTATTCAGATGCATTTGAAAAAGTTCATTTGGTTCCACACATCCTGGAACTGTTCAGTTGAAAAGACAATAATCTTCTCTTCATTCTCACCTTTCTTTTTCACGATTGTTCCTCCTCTGGTTTCCGTTTTCCTTCCTGTTCTCCCCCTCTTCTTCTGCTCTCTTCTCTTCCTGTGATTCATCTTAAGAAATCCTAAACGTCTCTTCTGGTCCCTCCTCAACAGGTCCAGCGCATAGAGGAGCTGAATGAACTGGACATGGAGCTGTACGACTACGCCAGGGACCTGTTCCAGCAGCGCTACCAGTACACCAGGCAGCAGGAGAGGCGGCAGCAGCGCATCAAGAACCACATGCAGCAGAACCACCTGGGCGTCAGCCTGTGGCCCTCCCGCAGCCGGCAGAGCCTGGTGTCGACGCTGGAGGACGGCGAGGGGGAGAGGGAGGAGCGGGAAGAGGGCGAGGAGGGAGGCAGAACGGAGGAGGCGGGCAGCAGGCTTCCCACTGAGGACTACATGAACCAGATCATCAACCGCTGGTAGCAGCAGAATGAGAACAAACAGACACGCATATGTAATGTGAAATACATGCACATATACACAACAACACGCGCACACTTACATTCACAGAAAGTGGCTCCTGCTTCAAAGACCCAAATGACTGACAAACAGACTTTATCAGAGAGTCGGGCTGCGAGAATCAGAGTCCAAGTGGGTTGCTATGGAAACCTGAGCTTGGTCGATTGCATCAGCTCACATTATTGAGGTTTGCCCAGTTGTTATTAGCGCCTGCTTGCCCTTTCCCTCCCGCCGCGTTTCTTTGTCTCTCCCATCATCATTACTGACTGAGCAGAGGAGAGATATTTTTAAAAGTTGCTGACAACCGAGTATCTCAACAACCTCTCCCGCCTCCGCTGCGCCTCCTGTATCCCTCTCGTTCTCTGTGGCCTGATATGGAGCATGAGAGAACAAAACCAAGTCTGTGAATTCCCACTAATCCTCGCAAAAAAGTAAAAAAAACAAGACTAGTCTACTTCCTGGATGCTCCGATTTCAAAGGAACTGGGAAAGCTATGAAAGTATGCTGATGGCTGGGCTGAACAAAGAAAATGGTGGGAGTACATTAAAAGACTGTACTACAAAGAAAGAAAGCGAGAAGAAGATGGACTCAGTTGTGTAATAAAAGCTTTCTGCTTAAAAAAAAAAAAAATCAGCCATTTCACCCATGAACACGCTTTGGTCATGAGATAGTGACAGTCTCATTTTAGGATGTTTTCATTTGTATTTTCCTTTTATGTTTTATGCTTTTTTAAAAGCAGAATTGTAATAACACTGAGACCAATATTGCTGCCTAAAGAAAAGTGATTCCTTTATTTCTTTATTTTTATTTGTTTTATAAGTCAAAGCTAATGGATTGGAATGAGTACAATGGACCATAGCCATTACTGAAGCCTTGCTTCGTGGGGGAGAAAAGTGGCCTGTTTTTCTGTTAAAGGTTTCCAAAGCTCCTGTCGCTTAACAAGTTCATTATTTCTTCTTTTCTCTCCTTATTTTAGGGGTGGGGGTTCAGTCCTGCAGAGAATGACAGCCAATTACAGAGCCGAATCTCACATAGGTGCGAAGAAATCAAAGGCAAGGAGAGGAGGGAGACGAATGACTCTGCTGTAGGTTGTTGCCAGGAACTGTGCTGCGTGAGCGGCAAGCGCTTTGGAAGCCTTAACGCAGACAAATGCTTGAGATGGGAGCTGTGGAACTACTGGTCACCATGGCAATGTGGGCTCTTAATGTAGTGGGTGGCATTTTTAGTTTCTCGATTTGTTTTTTTTCTTTTTCCTTTCTGGCTGTGTTGTAAAAAGCGGCAGTCTCAAACAAGCCTCCGTCCCACCTGCTGCAAGGGCTCGCACGCCACTGGTGACCCGTAGTTCATTAGGCTGAGCTATATTTTAGTCGGTTTTTACCCTGAAGAACGGACAGGGCGAGGTAGCAGTGCCTCTATGTACTGGGATCATAGTCAACATAATTATTGCCAGATATTACGTCTGCATTATACTACAGTAATTTCTCTGACTACTCGTGAGTCCGTGTGTGTGTGTGTGTGTGTGTGTGTGTGTGTGTGTGAGAGTGTGTTTCTGTGTGTGTGTAAATAGTATGTACAGTATGCCTTTAATTGGCGTATGTGTATGCCTTTGTAAATAGTGTGCCTGACTGACAGAGGATGTCTGCTGAGTTTTGTGAATGACTGGTTTCATGACCAAGTATCTTGCCATTTTGTTTTTGTTTGTTTTGGGGTTTTTTGGTGGTGGAGGGCAGCGCAACAAAGTCCCTCCAACAGCATGTCACAGCAGCCTGACCAACAAAGTGATGCAAGCCAATAATACTCCCCCTGTCCTGTCCCGTCCTTAACCCCCTTTCTTTCTCCCTTTTCTTGTCTCCTTCCCATGAAGTGGTATCAAGATTGTGTCACTAGAGTTATCTAAAATTGTAATTTACATTGAACAAAATCCACCTTTATGACATATTTTCCTCTAAGTCAGGTTGGCAGGCTCCATGTTTTTTTATTCGATCATGACCTTAATACTCTGTACATTAGTTTGAGTTTCAGCCATGTAGCACTCCCCACGCAAACCTTAGAAGGAAATCTAAACTTTACTTTTTTATCCAGCAGCTGGTCGCATCTTTAAAGGCGTTTCCCTGATCTCATAGGGCTAAGCTGTTTGCACGGGGCCAAGCCAAAGTATTTCCCCAGACTGTGCTGGATGCTGGCACTGCTTGGGCAGCTGACTTATCGTACGGTTCACAAAAGATGTGATTTAAACGCTGCTTCAGCCCCAGGTGAACAATTTGATATCCATTATAGAAAGTAAAATGTTGAGGTATCACAAAATACAATGTTTAGTTTTTTTTAAAAATATATATTTGTGTAGGGAAAACTGTTAAAATAAATCATATTCTGGGACAGAATGGGCCTTTGAGGGGTGACTATGAATTACAGTAAGTATGATCGGTCTTTGTACAGTACAGTATGGGCAGTTAGTCTTATTTAACAGAAATCGGTGTAAATTCCTGTCATTTCTGACCATTTTGATGAACAAAGATGTCTATAATGCCTGACGAAATGGACCCCCTTTTAACAAAACTGGTTATAAATTATGGATATTTTTTTAAAAATTCTTAATTCTTTTTATTTTGGTGTTTATGATTTTGTTCTGGCCCTGTTTAAAATCTCTTTTTGCAGGAAAAGGACTAATGTACAGAGTGAAAAGGTCTAAGACGGGGCTGAAATGGCAGCAGTTGAAGTCAATTGATGTCAATCCACTTTAAATCCATGACAGCTAAAATAGAACTTTCAGCTTACGATTGTTTTATTTTGTGTGGTTTTTTTTTTAAAATCACTACTCAGCAACTGCAAGTGGACTTCACATTGATTTCAGTAGAATCTTTCAGTCATATGATCGATTAAATTCATAAGCTTGAGGTTATGAAATAGAGGTGTGAAAGTAAGCTACATCTGCTCATTGTCAGATACATTCAAGCAAGATTTAACTTTCATCCTGTTTTAGGTGATGACGGTTCTTTTAGCTGACTATAGAAGCTATTTTCAAATTTTAAAAGCTCATTTTAATTGGATGCAATAAGGGATTTAGAAGGGATCGATGCTGGATTCTAGTTGGATAAAATCCCCCAACCGTCATCTACAAGCAAAGAGCAATAAGAGGAGAAAACCAATGAGCAAGTGGAGAAAAGAATGTAAAAGTGCGAAGGGAAGAAACTGAATGTAGTCCAGGTTTAGTGTCATCAGTCAGAGGATGTGTTGCAGTCAACCTGCTGCCTTTGTATTTAGATAATAACACAATGCATCTTGTTGTTAACAATAGATTTATTTAACTCTCAAAGAAGGGGACAATTTAGCTGCCCGCCATTTTCTTGTTAGATTTCAGCTAATCACCCCGGATCCTCCTGTCGTCCTGTGTCTGTCTATTTGATCAGCTCCTTTTTAAATCAGGGATGATTCATGAATGGAAGGAGAGAAGAACAAGGGGGGATGATGAAAGGCGTTGGGACACATCCAGAGTCAATATGCTTCTTTTTTTGTGTAGCCTTCAAAGTAATGCAATAGGGACAGAGAAATGGATATGGAAAGAGTGATCTCTCCTTTTTTCATATCAACTTCCCCGTCATTGTGTTCTCGAAACTGGAGACTTGAAAACACACTGCAGCTCCAGGCGTTTTGCCCACGACTTCTTTTTCAGAGTCAGCCTTGCATTAGTCCGTGTTTTGGGCTCCAAACCAATATCTGGCTCTGCATTAGCAGTTGAAGAAGGAATAAAGAACCAATTACCTACTTTGAGACTGTTTTATTTTCAGTGTTCCAGTCTTGAGTGACCGTCAAGTTCAAATAATCCCCGAACCTGAACAGTGTGTGAAAGAAAAAGTCAATCCTTTCACTGAAATGATTCCAGAAATTGATGCTGTAAAGCTATACTCAAATATTTTATGTCTCATCACTATGTATATCTGATGTCTTAACAGCGTTTCCTTTGTGACAATGAAGCAACCCAGGTGTCGCTACCATCATCATCCTATTTTTTTATTTTATTTTTTTTAAAAGATGTGTTAAAGAGAGTGTGATAGAGACTTGTTTTTTGAATTGGTGTGCAGTCTGTCTCTGGCTCTTTCTGTATGCATCTCTCTGGGTTTGTTTCTTATGATTGCAAAAATGAATCATCAAGCCACCAATTAAAATATTTCATTTTTACAGACCTGACTGTGTTGTGGTTGTCACTGCATATCATTTGTGATGTGTCCCGCTCTGTCACTGCATTATCAGGCGAGCTCTAGTGGAGAAATATCCCCCCCTTTGACTTTACATCCGAGGTACTGAACATGAAACAGCAGCCACATATTCGTTTAAGACACACTCGGTGGTTTTTTGACAACTTGTGTGGGAGCTTTGCCCTCCAGGTTTCTCCACTTCCATTCACAGGCCAATCTGTAACTAGAGGACATTTCTACCACTCGCCTACACTAACCACAGGACCGTGACCCCATAAAGCAGCCTGTTCCCCTCCTAATGACAGCCTCAGTACTGTCAACCATGATCTACAGCCTAATTCTATCTGCACACACTCGGGGCCTGCCTTAGCACTCTTCCATGCACACAAATATGCTGCTTTCCCCCGCTGTGGCAGGTAGGCGTTTTGGCGAGCGAGCGGACAGCGACTGAGGGCCGACATAAATATCATTCCCTGTCCTTGGACGAGCATGCAAACGAGAGGGAGCAGAGCACGGGCCTTCACCCCCATCTCATCAACACACCGCCGAGCTTCAACTCTAACCTCTGCGGGCAGGGTGGAAAAATAATTTGCCTGGACAGTAGCGGGGCAGAAACAGTTGGCTGGAGGGAGATCAAAGCGAGCGACAAAAGCGAGAGTGTAAGAGAGACGAGGACTCAGAGAGGGTCTTTATGTAGGACAGGGGGAAAGAGAGGATGCTTTTTTGTGTCCGACATGTGAACAGAGAATGAGGAGGGAAATGGGCGAAGCAGGAGAGAAAAGGGAAAAACTGTGCAGCCTCTCTGGCAGCTGCTAAATGGTGTATTAGACTGAACGCAGTCTTTAATCCTCCCCGTAGTTCTGGGTCGCTGTCATTTCAAGTGCAGCTGGACTAAACAAACAATAATGGCTCGGCTACTGCAGAGGGCTGGGCAGCCTTTGTCAGGGCTGACCGTGTGCATGTGAGTGAGAGAAAGTGCTCAATCGCCGCTGCTGCAGTGGGAATCCAGCTCTGAGTGATTGTATGGGCTCTGGCTGCCGTCCATCATTAGGAGGTCAAACTGGCTGCAGCTCCTCATTGCTGGTCCCAGGCTTGTTTCATGCAAACAAAGAAGCTCTGGCATTATTATTGCTTATTTTCAGCGTGGAATTCTGCAGATAAGTTCATACTGAGTGCCTCCCTTGCATACATCAGAGCCAGGCCATTGTAGTTCTGGAGGACTGCCCTGTTGGCGTTGCCACCGGTCACGATGGAGTTTGGTCTTTTGTCTCTAGTTGAGTCGTTTCCAGCGGTGGCACGGCTTAGACCTTCATCGTCAAATATACAATGCGGATAACTCTCCATGCACAAACAATTTGCAGAGTTTCAATACCCTGTTTTGTCAGAAAGCA
The DNA here is from genome assembly GCF_022539595.1 of Amphiprion ocellaris. Classification (NCBI taxonomy): domain Eukaryota; kingdom Metazoa; phylum Chordata; class Actinopteri; family Pomacentridae; genus Amphiprion; species Amphiprion ocellaris. The sequence goes on from NC_072785.1 coordinate 9,885,931, forward strand.
AATGCAGAAAGAGCTGTGAGAGAGTGCAGGCCAGTGTGGGAGTGCACAGTTTTCCTTCAGCAATAAAATAAATATGATTAGATTGGACATCTGGGGCTGTTATCTGACCTTCCACTCCGGTTCTGGTTAATCTCCCAGGTCAACAGCAAATCATCTCTCGTGATATTACAGGATTGAACAGAAGAATCCAGTGCTCTGCTGACTTCCACCAGTGGGAGTCCGATCTGAGGAAACGCACAATCCTATTAGGGGCCTAAAATGTGTGTTTTTTATGTTTGCGTATGTGAGTGCAGCTGCTGGCCCGGAGCTCATAAAAGAACTGATCTGCTGCAAACTTATTAACCCCAACATAAAAAAGTCTGATAAATGATGATGTTGGAGGAAATGGAGCAGGATGCAAACCCTGGGTCAGGGCCAGACATGAATCTCGGGCTGTTAGAGGGGTGATATATTTTTATACATGTGACGTGACACATGCGCACACGAGAGGACATAAAAATGAAAATCATAAAGGTTACAAAGAAGTGACTTGTCCTAATCAAAAAAATTGTGTTTATTAATGTGCATAACTGTTGAAAGCACCAAGGTAAACAAGTCTGCCCTTCTCTCCAGCTGTAGTTAAGGCTGGAGCTCAGACCAGCCCAGTGTTTGGTGGCTGTAATGTGGTGAATTAGCTTCATGTAAGAGACCCCGGCTGACCCCCATTATACAGTCAGGGACACATTTAATTAGCAGCAACTCACGTGAAACGACAAAATGTATTAATATTAATGGAAGTTTAATTGAGGTCGTTTTGGTCCCCCGTCGAGGCTTTCAACCTCTAAAATGGCTGACGTGTGATAGTGTGAGGAGAGGGAGCCCACAGACCGGGTTCGCCATTTCGTATGTGACCCCGGAGAAGATGACAACCATCTCCCATAATTCATCTGAAGATGTCACCTTCTTGACAGATGAACAGGCCCTGTGGGCAGCGTGTGTGAGCCAGGCTGGGCTCAGCCACACTTGTGGGGACCGTCTAGCGAGGACGTTTCGGCCCGTCCACATAAGGATAAGGCTGGTTTTTGTCAGACCGTGTGCGTGTGAGCATCTACATGTGTGAGGTGTCGGCATGTGCACGTCAAAGTGAAGGTCAAATCCAACAGGATAATTAATGTTGCTGCTTTTTATATAATGTTAAATCAAACCCTGGAACTGCTCCCTCTGGAGGATCAGCTGTCCAATTTAATTTAGGCTGCGGAGCGAGTAAATGAAAAAGCAAGACCATGTCTCTGCACCCTGGGACACTGTCTCCGTACCTTTCATCTTCTTTTTTATCGAGACCACACAACAGGCAGACAGGGAGTCTGGAACATTTTACCAATCTGCCCCAAAGGGACAGTCTATCCAACAGATATAACACAAACTCAAGGTAAAGATTTACAAAACGTTCCCAGGTGTTCCTTGCAAAATAAAGGGGATTTTAGTTCCTCTACTTTTTCATTACCGCCTAACAAATTTTTTGAACCAAAGGGGCAGGTTGGCTCATTCTGAATGCAGGATTTATTTCCCGTGGCTGTCACACTGTGCATACAGCAGACCTCATTTCCTTGAGTTGCTTTTCAAATTAATATGTGCAGTCCCAAATATATGGAACAATAATATAAATGCTGCTTGAAATATCTTATTAAAATCTTAACATATGAGAATAAGTTGTTGTTGTTCCGGCACACAGCATCGCTACAACAGAGCTGCAGTCATGAAACAACCAAGTACACAGTATACTGGAGCTGATAATGGGCAGATGGAGAATGGGGTCATAGACTAGAAAACACAAGTCAGCAACGAGTCTGTCCACCATTTACATCATCTGTGATGCACGGAGTTAATAAGGTTGCTGATGCTGCTTGTGAAATATTGTCCCACTCTTTCTGAAGGGCTTGGAGAAGTTGGTGGGCATTTTTTTGGACAGGATCTCATTGTCAGACACGTCCATCCAGGGCTGTCTGAAACAATTTCTTAGACGACAAATGGTGCAGTTGTGGACATTTAAGTGCCTAAATATGGACCAAACTGACATGTCAGCATCCAGCATGCTAGTAATCAATTCCCATCTTTCTCTTGTCTCTGTGGCATCATGTCATTTAAATAAAGCTACATTTTAAGCTGCTTTTTTCATAGTCACTGCTCAAAGGAATGCGTTTGTATTGCTCATACTGTCTGATTATTGTCTTTATAGCCACATCTGACTAAGGTGTAGTTTTATTTAATGGTCAAGAATTTGTTACCTATTAATCTGCTCAAAATGTTTTATGTATCATCGGTTCAATTTAATCCATGACAATAGAAATGAAGTTTTTAACTTTCCTCTAAACAGAAATGAAGATTATTTGCAAGCTGCAATTATATTTTTGTTCAGTGGATCACTATACCACTGTATATACATGTAATTACTGTCCTGCTCTCTGTAGGCTCATAACTTCAAATGTTACATGACACTAATACATTATGTAAGTTTTAGCAAATCTAAAGATATGACTTCAGAACATACTAGTATATATGTGCAGTGCATAGAGTGCATTGTGAGCTCTTTGCTTATTTGTGGCATGACTTTGGTGTCTTTTCATTCACTTAAATCTCCATTTTCACACTCCTGTCACTTTAAAAAAAATGAATATAGTGCAAACACTTTCAATTTTACCTGAAAACAATAAAAGTGGTAATTTAAACCGGCTAAAAATATCAAATAAATTACCTTTCTTTAGTTTGGAAGGCAGGGGTTGGGCTGTTAAGTTACTAGTTTTTTAGGTTCCATTTACCCACTCTTCAGTTTTTAATTATCTCTCTGTGATATATGCTATTTTATACTCAAGTCACATTGCAGTACTGCTGAATAGTTTAATGCTCAGAAGCGCTCTGTAATTTTGAACAGGCAGCATTTTCGGTTACCTAATCCCGCTGTCAGGACCCACCTACTCTCAGCGGATCATGGATGCAGGAAGCTGCGGAGCCGGCTTCGGTGAGAATAAATCAGTCATTCTTACGTTATTGAGCCATATGTGAATGTATTCAAGAGTGTTTATTATTGATTTATACAGACTATGGCATTAGGTATCTGTGAGTGAACAGAAACGGGTGAAATCGAGCAGTTTTTCTTTTGTGCAGGAGGAGTTAGCTAGCTCCTGTGCCTTTTAGCTAGCATCAGTTGTCATGTAGCGTTAGCTCGCTATAGGTTTCTCACTCTGGATGTAAATTCAACGGACATTAAAGCCGTTTAAACCAATAAAGTCTTCAGATATAATGAGGATAATACAGTTTGCAGTTAGCTCACGGTTAGAGCTAATGTGACAGCTCTGAGGATCGTCGTTGAAACGGTCCGGATGTCCAAACTCTGCGCTCATTGGATGGAGGAGCCACGCTGAACTTTCCCATTGGACAGAGTTCACGGAGGCTTTTGTTTACTTGCCAAAATCTCCACAGGTGCAGAATATCTTATTCAGTTGTGAAATACCTGAAGTAATGTGCAGAATTATGATAGGAAAATGTCCAAGATTCTGATATCGTGACTAAGGTTTCTTTCTTTTTCTCCACCATTTTTTTCTGCTCTTGTTCAGACCTTGTGTCTTCCTTAATAGTCCAAAATTTGTCTAAACATAAAACAAAATAATGGTTGTTGTGTCCAGAGGAGTTGTTAGGGTCCTAAAACATTGGGGTGGTCTGAGCCAAGGCCAGAAATCTTAGATTTTGACCATAGTACAATACTATGTTAAGTTTAATGTGAGACAGTGCTTTATACAAAGTGATGCCATCTTACTTTCTTTCTCTGCTTTGCCAATAATCCACATTAATATCACAGTCTGTGCAGGATAACTGGACCAGTGGCTCTGAAAGCGTGCGCCTTAGAATGTGTCTTAAATGTGGTGATTTACTCAGCTATAATCATATGAAAAGATGTGTCTTGTGTCTGAAATATTTGAGAGGGACGTAGCCAGATTAGGGCTCTGTGCTATGAAGCCTGTTGTTTACTACAACCACAATTACGCTACGCATTCATACAAAGCTGTTCATTAACTGGTTAAGGAATCTCTGCGTTTCTGAACCTGGTGTTGAACACGTTCACATATAAGTGGCAGAGTTGGCAACAGATGAGCTACTGCAAACATGGAAAAGGTCCCGAGCTGCATATTTCTCGTAAAAAGAACAAACTGTAATCCTCAACCAATTTGAGGAATTTTTAATATAATACAGGCTAAAAGCATCACAGGGGCTGGATCCAAATTCAGGAGGAAAACCTGGCAAAAAAAAAAGGATTTACTTTAATTATCATCATGCATCTCAAGATTGTATAGTGTAATTACAGATGTAGTCCATTCATGCTACTCACAAAAAAGACAAATTGCTTACAGGGTAAATAATTAAATAATAAAATAAATGAAAGCATAAAAAATATTTTTGTTATGATGTTGAGGATGAATTCAGTAATCTCACATCCACTTCTTATGGTGTGTAGGACAATTTTAGGCTCACTCTTTTAGCCGCACCCTTTGAAGTGTTAAAAGGTTTTAGAGCAAGTAGAGAACAAATATTAAAACATAATTGAACTGGTAAATAAAATACCTGCAAATCTTATAAGGTAAACAAGTAGGCTATAAGGCTTTCATGTTTAATTAGTTTTTGTTTGAGGCTTATGCGAGCAAAGGCATATAGAACAGTGAAATGGAATGAAATGAAGTTACTAAGTTGCTCCGGAGAAGGTTACGTGTTCAGCATAAGTTACCATGGTGATGTAAGAAGTGAACAACCATTATAGTCCTGAAAACTTACCTCTAAACCCAAGTCCTGCTTCATAGTGCGGACCTCAGGGTTGCCAATTTTAGCTACCACCTAGAGTGATATTGGTGTATGTTATAGATTATTAATACTCATTGTAGCTTTTAATAATAATTGTGTTTAATAGTAAAGAAGATGACCAACCTTTTTAATAGTCCAGTAGAAGAGATGAAGGTGTTGGTAAGGGGAAAAGTTCACCCATAAAGCCCTATAGCACAATACCCCACATAATATTAATCAGGCCAAATTTCATGCTGATGTTGCTGACAGCAAATTGTGTCCATGTTTAGCCAAATAACTTACAGCAACAAACAATAACTCTTCCTCCACCTCCTTTAACCTCATTGGCTTCACCCTTTGTATTTAAAAAAAAACTTCTTATATCCATGACTTTCAAGTATGTGTTAGTCATTTAAGTGAAGTGTGAAGTAGATATGTTTCTTGAATGACAGAGAAAAAGAGAGATTCAGGGCTTTTATAAAACATCTGGGCCCATTTACCTTGCCTTCTGTGTATACACCTCGTTGCCTTTCATTTTAAAGTGCTGCCTAAAAACTAAACTCACAAAGGTGTCACAAACTTTACCAAGTTACATTGCTGTTGAGACAATATTTCCTTATAATTAGTAGGAAATTAGGAACCTGTAAACATATCATATTTGTAATCACCAAAACCAGCTAACTCAGAGTGGAACTCAGGTTCTTGCAGGTTCCTGGGCAGGTGCCAGCTTTTCTCAGTTGGAAATCCAACCTTGTGTAGATTCAGCTTAGATGAATTGTCCTTTTTAATTTATAATTTACATCCTAGGGAATATTACAAGTGTGTCGAGTGATCAGCGATTACCAGATGTGGCCTCCTGCTTACGTTTGTTCTGTCTGTGAAAACCTGCTAAATATGCAAATATGCACATTCATTCGTACACCTAAAGGAGAGGATTTGGCACCTCTCCCTGTGTAAAGACTTCAAAATGGTGTGAGAGTTGTTTAGCAAATTAACAGTATCCTACTGTTTTTGGCAAGTTGGTCATGTTTGGTCGCACTGCTGAAAGCAATATTGAATTGTTAATAGAGATATTTCCTGCTACAGGAACATTGTGAAGCAATTAAAGGTCTCCCACTAAAATTTATAATGTGACTCCAAAATCCAAATAGACAAAAATTTCAGAACTTAATTTTGTTTTCTATTAATTTAATTTGATATCAGGCCATGATACCAGCTTCATATGATCCAATAGAAAGCTGATGAAGCTCTGCTATCTGCATGCTGTAACTGAATACTAGATCTCATGGTGTGGTCAGAACTACACTATACATTGTGGTCACAATATACAGAGTGGCACAAGACTTCACTAAAGACAGGGATATATAATACATGTACACATTCATTAAAATGAAAATGGTACGCCAAGTTTGAAACAACCCTCATTTTTGTCTTCGGTAATAAGTTCCCCAGGCGCTTTTAGAATAGCAGAAATGTTTTGGCTCGCTAACAAAACTGTTCTTCCAAATCTTGTTTAGCACACTAACTCTCAGCATACTTAAATGTAATGGCCCCACAGGAAAAGAGCACTCCCAGAGAGAGTAATTTGTCTTCTGTGATGTTATAGTGTAATATAAATATAATATTATCTGTGAAACTGTGTGAATCAATGACGTGATGACGGTTGCTGAATGTATTTTATCATAGAATGACTCTGGTGAGTTGATGGTTGATGAATGCACACTTCAAACCTGGAGTTCACATCACAATATAGTAATAACATAATTTTAATTAGAATTATATAATAAGATAAAAGCATTAAAGCTGTTTTAAATGAGGAAAAAATAGAGTGGGGATCCCTCCTTTGTTGCTTTTTCTGCATTTTCTTTCATTTTTTTTCCCCTGTTGATTTGTTGTTTGTTTACTTTCTGGAGCTTTATCTTATCTGAATCAAGGGTTTAAAGATAGAAAGTCTTTAACACTGTAGAGATTGTAAAGCCTCTTGAGGGCAAAATGGTAATATTACGCCACGTAAACAAAACTGACTATACTTGACAAAACGTAACATCGCTTTTGTACATAGACTGACTGATCAGATCCCTGTGTTCCCCCAGTGTGCTTTAGTTGCAGTCACATTTGTATTTTAGATGCTTTTTGGTGCCATCAAAAAAAAACAACAACAGGGAAGATGTTACTTTCTCTTCTCTTGCTGTGTAGGTTTCATTTGTAATTCTTCATCTAACTCCCCACCTCATGCCTCCCTCCTCTGTTTCCTCAGGTGTAGGCTTGAGGATGTGGCTTTGGTGGATCCTGCTGCTCTCGCTGCTCTCTGCAACGTCTGCGGGTGCCGACTCAAAGGCCGTCACCACCACTCTTACAACCAAATGGACCGATACTCCCCTGCTTCTGGAGGCCAGGTATGACACCGCGCCGCTTAACAGTTGCAGCGTTTTCGCCGCTGACTTTAAATTTCTGAAACAGATAATAGATAAGTCAGTGTCCTGAGGGGCATTATTCTAAGACTGTCCTCTAAGTGAGTTTAAACTTCTGTCTATCTGATGTGTCCTTGAGCAAGATGCTGAATGCGTAATGACCCCAGATGCTGTACTGTTTGCTGTAGCTGACACTGTTCTATGACTTTGGCAAACAAAATTAAAAAAAAAAAACTTTTTTGCACACAGTGTGTATTGTATAAACTTTCACAGCTTTTGAAACTGCCACCTTCGTATTCTTTTTTTCTCCCCTCAGTGAGTTCCTTGCAGAGGAGAGCCAGGAGAAGTTCTGGGACTTTGTAGAGGCCAATCAAAACATAGAAGGAGAGCACGACGGTAAAGTAAAACTGCTTTCGGACTCTCAAGACCAGATTTCACTTTTAGTCTCTGTGCTGTAGGCAGCTGAATTTATGATGTGTTTGCAGCATCTTGGCTGTAATTGCAGCGTCAGTGTTTTAGCCCAGCACTTGTGCAAGCAATAACACGATAGAATGGAACTGCAAACTGCACTCTTGTTCACTTAGTTTGTGCCTCTACGTGTGTTAACACAGCAGTTAGACTTAGAATTTAAGAGGTGATGCTTAAGATTTGAGAAGAGTAGTTAAACTGTCAAATGATCACAGTGTTGACATGCTGCTTGTGTGTGTGTGTGTGTGTGTGTGTGTGTGTGTGTGTGTGTGTGTGTGTGTGTGTGTGTGTGTGTGTGTGTGTGTGTGTGTGTGTGTGTGTGTGTGTGTGTGTGTGTGTTGTCCTCAACAGACACAGATCAGGCCTACTATGAGCTGATAGTGAAGAGAGCCAGTGCCTTGCTCAGCTCCGTCCAGTTAAACATGCTGAAGTTTGCCCTCTCTCTGAGAGCCTACTCTGCAACAGTCCACTCCTTCCAGCAGGTAACAGCAGGATGGCTTGTTTTTGAAGGCTTGTACATGCCTGTTATTTGGATCGTGTAGATAATTCTGCCGTCGTATTGTATTTTTAGATCGCTTCCACTGAACCTCCTCCTAAAGGCTGCTCAGCTTTTTTCAGTGTCCATGGAGAGAAGACGTGTGATGCAGAAAGTTTAGCAACACTTCTGAAAACAGCACAAGAAAGGTAAACAAAGACACGTACAAGAAAAGCACAGGAAGAATAATGATATTTCATGGCCGATATCACTGTGTCTCTTGCAGGCCGAAGCCATACCTTTTCAAAGGTGATCATAAATACTCAGGATCAAATCCAGATGCTCCTGTCGTCATTCTCTATGCTGAGTTTGGGAAACCGGATTTCCAGAGGCTTCACCAAGTCGTTTTATCTAAAGTCCACGAAGGCTCAGTGACTTATGTGCTCCGCCATTACCTGGCTGTAGGTATTTCACACACAGGAGCAGTGTTGCTTTGGTTTCATACGATGTAATGATAAGATTATAGCAAAAACAGTGTGACTTTAAGTGTTATCCTTAAATTAGATGTTTTCAATGTCAAGAAAAGTCCTTGGAAGTAGTTGGTTGTCAGGTTTAATCTCAAAAAAGATTGAAAAGTGAAGCAACTTTTAGGACAAGTTGTGAAAAATGAGCAAATACTGTCATCTCACTCCAACACTCCTGAGGCACTGAGACCAATTTACTCCAGCAGAAATACGTGTTTGTCCAAGATGGAAGACAGTAGTTGTGTTGAGCGGCTCCCATATGTGAACATGAGGACAGATGATGAGAGCACTTGTCTTTTCAGTCGACTTAAAGAACTTCTGCTGTTTAAGTGGGCTTCTCATTTACACCTGGGATGAAGTGTGTCTCCAGTTTCTCATTCCAAGTTGAAGTTTGATTGCTTCTCCCCTCACATGCCGCTTTTTCTCCTCTCCTTCTGATTATGCTAAATTATTCTCACCATCTGTCTGTTAGGCATGAGGTCCTGGGCTCTAGAAAGGCGGTAACACTTGACTCTTAGTTTTTGCTTCATAGCTTCAGGGCCAGTCAGGGGACTGTTAGTGTCTTCTGTACTTAGCAACCAACAGCTGTTTGTATGCACTTGAAAGTTGTCACTGTAGCTAGCAAGCATATGTGTTTGTAATACAGGTGAGATTGATTTTTTTTTATGCAAGTGAGATGAATACAAGGAAGTTAATCGAGCATTTTACAACAACAGAAACACTGTTAAATTTGTCATCAGTGCAGCTGGAAAAAAATAAATTGGACAGCTTGATTGCTGTTAAACTGACTTAACCAGTGTCTGTGCCTTTGAATGCATTTGCACAAGTGTTTAAGCCTTTTTTGAATACATCCTCAGTGGCGTGCCAAGGCACATCAAGGGATGTGACACACTTGTGATAGGGATGAGGACGACTTTTCCCTCCCGTCTTTTTTTTTTTTTTTTTTTAAACACTGTTTTCCTCCTTTTCCTCCAGAACTCAAGTGGAAAGAAAGTATTTCTGTCTGGATACGGAGTGGAGCTGGCCATCAAAAGCCAGGAGTACAAGGCGAAAGACGACACACAAGTCCAAGGTGTCCACACTCACGGGAATACACGCTGTCAATACACACATGCCCACGACGATGTAATCCCAGAGAAGTACTGATGTGAATATCGAGGTAATTGATTGTGGTTTCAGGGGCGGAGGTGAATGCGACAGTGATCGGGGAGAATGATCCAGTGGACGAGGTCCAGGGATTCCTTTTTGGCAAACTCAAGTAAGTGACGCTGCGTCAGGCCACGATAAAAATTCAAAGCTTGGATTAGCTCCAGGAATTCTGCAGTGCTCACCCTAGCCAGGCTTTGTTCGTCTCTTTCTGTTTCCTCCACACTTTATACCCTCACAGCCAATGACCATATCTCTGCTAAACTAACCTGAAAATAACCAGATCAATCAGTGAATCCAACCATTCTCTCTTAATTAGCAAATGAGTCAGTTAGCAGATGCATTTACTCCCTCTGTGTCTGCCTTTCTCCTCACCAGGACCCTCTACCCAGAGCTGAAAGAACAGCTAAAGGAGTTGAGGAAGCATTTAGTAGAAAGCACCAATGAGATGGCACCTCTGAAAGTCTGGCAAATGCAAGGTGGGCCTCCTTCCAAATCATGTTCTCCTCTTTCAGCATTCAGCAAATTTTTCAGTTTTTCTGCTGTTTCCTACTGAATCATTGGATTTGTCAATACAAGCAGGCCGTGTGAGGAAGTGTCTGTTTACGGTTTTACATCTGTTCTCAATAATTGTACAGTAAACTGAAACAAACACACCAAAACTGGCGGAGTCAACATCGCGACAGGCCAAAATATAACTGTGAGGTCCTCTCATCTTACAGCTAACACCTATGGACATTATTTCTGTCACTTAGATTTTCAAGGAATCAATTTTATGATCCTGTAAATATGCCCGCCGGAGTTCTACGTCTGTTAAGTTTCATAGATATGGCTGACAAAGGATAATTATCTAATGGTAAAAATCCCAGGTCTCCATCAAAATGAAATCAATTGTTCCCTGACCCAGAGAGGCCTTTATGTCCTTACAGTTTGTCAGAAATCTGGCCACACAATATGCTTCTGAAATACCTTACTTTGTCAATGACAAGAAGCAAAAACCTCCACGTGAAGTAAAAATTTTGCTGTACTTCACTACTGATTTAAATGTAACAATAGTGAGTGAAACTTAAGGAGTTCTTTCACAACTGTTTGGTTTTGTTCAAATGAAATCTGAGTGTTTGACAGCTTAATTGGTTAATTTAAGTTGAAATAGAAGCTGTAAATCAAACTCCAAACAACTGGACCGAGACCTAAAAAGAATCCCACTTTCAAGCAGACCAATCATAGTATTTAAGATACTATTTTTTTTAAATTATATCTGTGATCTGCTCATTTGGAGCTGTTAAGAAAGCAGCCTTAAAAGCAATCTTTATGAGCAGCAGGCACATTTATTTAAGATAATGTGTGAAACGTGGCAATTTATTTGGCGTCACCACATGACTGCGGGGATTTTCTCCAACAAGTAAGAAAGTGAAAATGAGTTGAGATATCAGTGTATTCTTTTTTTAAATGTGTTTTAGGATTTCCTCTGAAGAAAATGTAGCTCCCAGAACATAGTCTTTTTTTTTTTTTTTTTTAATCTCTTTAACACTCTTTTAAAATTCTGGCTGTATTAATTTTTATCATCAAGTAAATAAATGTATAAAGCACCTTAAGAACTGCATAAATTGCTGCCAGTTAATACTATTTTATTTCCCTATGTGGGTTCATATAGCCCTGATGTTGCATGTTGGTTGTCATTGAAACCGTTCACTTAATAAGGTTTCTGTCCGTCTCCGTCACTTCACTTTTACTCCTCTTGGCGTATTTGTAAAAAAATATCATTATGAATGCATATCTCACCCAAATGCAGCAGCGCTTCCTTTTTCCGTGGTCGTCTCCGGGATAAAATTACCGAACAGCATGTGTGAAAGCACTCTAAAACTGCACTTCAGGTCTTTTGTTGTATTTAAATTCCCTTTTATGATGCAGGGTTTTAAACATCTACCACACTCGCTTCATCACACTTGACAGATGGAAAGCTTTTGAAAGTTAACTAATCCCAGTGGGGGAATTCTTCAACCATTTCCCAGATGCACTGCTGATGAGTTATTTTTCACTAGTTTGATTTATTCAAGTCGCACTTTAATCATAAATACATGTAAAGAAATTAATGTCAGATTCTGTTGCTCAAACAGTGGCATTGTTCCGTGACTGCATCAAACTAGCAGCGGAAAATTTATCTGTAGAGATCTTTGATCGATGCCTGTGGTCGATCAGCGTCCTCATGATACATTTGAGCCATAATATCCTAAAGATATGAAATCATTGTCTGCAGCAACATAAAAGCGGTATTGATCAGGATTACATCATGTATTGATTATGTATTCAAACTAACTCTCATAGGCTGTAATTGCTCACCGCACACAAACTACTAGTTTTCTATTTTTTTTTTTTTTTGCTTGTTAACGTGTATTTTTTAAAACACTCCCGGGCATTAAAAAAACCCTTTCTGTCACCAGGTGCGGTCAGGATGAGAGCATGCAGCTGCTTTGATTGTGCTGAATAAAGGATGTGAGGGGATGAGGGGGTTGAGCTCAACTGTCAGACTGTCGTGCAGGCGTCTGTCTTTATCTTCTAACCCGCTGGGGCTCATTAGCTCAGCCTGTTTACAAAGAGAGGGAGACCTCTAGGGGCTAATAATCACACAGGCTACAACACCATTACAGAGATGCTCACTGCATTGAAATAATCTTCGCCAGACCATTGCTTTCCTTTCAAGCCACGGCTCTATATGCTCTTAAATCTTTTCTACAGTTATTAACTAAAGAATATTTTTATCTGAATGTATGCAGATGTAAATGTATATTCAAGTCTACATTCTTATTTGTGCATTAAGCTTTAAGATATTTTGAATTAAGGCTTCAGATGTGGAGACAAGCATGATAATAATGTCTTATTCAGATTCTGTTTTTATCATTGTAGTGGCATCTTTGGATATCATAGATATTGTGATTGTGATTTTAGGGAGAATAGTAACATTTGCGTTTCTTTTTTCAGCCTGTACAAAAGATTTACATTCCTTTACATACGAGGATATAACTTACAGGCCCAGAGCATCTCTGTAGAATCGTACTGTTTTGTCTAAAATGGTTTGTTGTGGCACATTTGCCCTTTTTCTGTAGTAAAACTGTAGTTCCTGAAATCTGGATTATGCACTTGTCCATATAACAATTGTGAAAATATTAATCGTTCAGCCCTGCTTTCAGCCACAAAGATATTTTAGATGTGCATTCATGGATTTTTCTCAAGTGCCACCAGCAGATTGACATTTTTCATTCTGAATAAAACAACTCACTAACTACAGACATTTATGTTCCCCTTAAGATTAATTGTCATAAATTAAGTGACCTTGAGTCTTTTGAAATGTGTTTGTCCAGGTTTTTGGTACAACTTGCAAAAATAAATGACACTGACATCAGTGTTGTCCTGTTTTACATTGCTATTAGCAGGCCAAGATAGTGTGCATGCTGTATTTGTTAAACATCACCGTATTCACTCTGACACTGTAAAGCTAATAACACTGCAGTGCCTATTTGGAGCAGAATCACAGAGCGATCAGGCAACAGTAGACTCTTATGTTGCCACATCAAAGTTAACCATCATTGCAGTACCAGTTGGCTGTTCAAGCACCTCCTGTTCTTTATTTCTTTTTAAACTTTAAGCTTCAGAAATTTGAACTGCCTTTTTATTTTTTATTCCGAGTAGAAACTGACAAATGCTCACGCTGCTTTGATTTTTGTTGATACTTTCTTTTCGTGTTGCTGTTTTGTTGTATCCTCCTGTGTGCTCGCTGTTCTCCTCACTCCTTTTGTCCACTCATCTCTTTCCCCTGTTTTTGCCCTCTTTGCCTGCCTACCCATCCACCCACTTTTTCTTTTATAGATCTGAGCTTCCAGACAGCAGCTCGCATTCTTGCTGCTCCCGCTGTTGATGCCCTCAATGTTATGAAAGACCTCAGTCAGAACTTCCCCACCAAAGCCAGGTACACAAGAAACACACACACAGGAGCAGCAGCTACAATAAGAAGGTTTGGGTTGGTATAGATATCGACCAGTCTGCGGTTTTACAGTTCAGTTTGCTCTTTTCCCTCTCAGGTCCATCACTAAAACAGTGGTCAACTCTGAGATCCGCCGAGAGATCGGCGAGAACCAAAAGGTACGTGTTTGTTCGTCCATTCACCTTTTATTTCTTCATCTATCAACACTTATCATCCCTTCTTACTGTCTTCCTTTCTAAGACCATGGAATCAGAGTAGCATTGAATTATGAATTATTATATGGTGTTATTCTATGTGTTCCATATTGCTATTAAAAACTATAAAAAGTAAAAAATCAACAGCCCTTTAATCGAGGCAGATCTCTGCTTTCCCTGAGCTCGGTTCTACAGGAGGTTTCTTACTTACAGAGAGGAGTTTCTTTGCTCCAATTGGAATGAAAAGGAAACTTTAGATTTGTTGGGTTTCTCTATATTTTGCTATAAAAATTAAACTGAACTGAATCAAATCAACATTTAGTGCCTGTGGCCTTTAAGGTTCTTACTAAGAATGTTATTCCCTCATAACGGATCTCAAGTAGATTGTTTTTATTTTTAAAAACAGTCAGGTAGTTTTCTAGAATATCAAGGCATTGCAGTGTCAAGGAAACGTTACTCAAACAGGCATAAAAATAACATTTTGTGAGGTCTACGTTCTTCCCGACTTACACACACCTGGTGCTCTGGTGTGTGTGATTGGTGATCATTAATGTGGATGTAGGATTGACTACAGCGCCCATGTTTATCATGACGAAGGCACATGTCAGCCATTACATGTGTGATGAAACAATGATGTCGCTTTTTGCAACTGTGGAGGTTTACAGCATGAAGGAATAAGATATATTAGGCTTTGATTTCTAGGGCTGAATTCAAGCTAGCATGTAATTCCTTTAAATTCATTCAACACGATGTAATCCTCCCACTCCACCCACAAGCGATGCCCATCTGTCGGTGGTCAGAGAGAAAGTCTTAATGTCTTCTAGCATATTTCCCCCTGTGGCGTCTTACAACAGGTTACGTTGGGACTCTTATACTGTCTGAGACAATGCCAGCTGGCTGCATGGAAATCTCACTTTTTTCTCAGTGATCTTATCAGGTCTGAGGATGGTGAGAAGCAAGACAAGGTTATACAGTTCCTCCACTTGTTTCTGGTGCTTTAAATGCATTAAGGCGGCAGCAGGTGAGCCCTGAGATTTATAGCGGTCATGGAGTAAGTCAGTTACTTTTTACGAAGTAGGAAAGCAGCCGTATCTTTGTTTGGATTTTCGATTGAGGTAATCTAATTATTACAGCTTTGCTCGCCAGTGTGCACCTCCATTGTTATTAGAGAGATTGTTTAGTGTCCAATAGGGCATCAATGGGTCATGTCATTTAAAGAGCGCCCTCTGGTGAGCAATAAAACAATTTAAAATGGTGTTAAACACGTTGTTATAGCTTTATTATCATCCCATTAGATGAGTGTTGTTGCCTTGTTTGAACAGAAAGTTGAATTTCTAATGAAAAGTGACAACTCTATTGACTACAGAGGAAGAAAAATGTAGTTAGCATAATCAGTTCGCTGTTATCCTGTCAATGCAAATCTGGTGGATTGTTGCAGAAAAAAAACAAATTCTTAGTGCTACTGTAGATTTCTTGCATTTTACAAAAGCAGGCTGTGAATAACAACCTTATTAGAATTACCTTTTCATAAGATTAATTACTCTAATTATAGATGTTCGCTTACAAGACGGCAGCTTCACTTG
Source organism: Amphiprion ocellaris (assembly GCF_022539595.1). Classification (NCBI taxonomy): domain Eukaryota; kingdom Metazoa; phylum Chordata; class Actinopteri; family Pomacentridae; genus Amphiprion; species Amphiprion ocellaris. Next base: position 9,901,517 of record NC_072785.1, read on the forward strand.
GGAAAACTTTCTTTTTTTATCACCGCTGCTTGACATCTTCATCTGCTGTCGTTCCTCAGCCTCTGCTTGGACGTTTCCTTTCCTGCTGACTGTGTCGCCTAGTGGTCAGGAATAATTCAGGTTTAGCTGTTTACCAATCTAATCCAATAAAGGAGAAGAGTAAAGAAAAACAGATAGCATTATTGCATACAGCCGCAACCATCGCCTCTTAGCCGCTTAGCTTCAGTCTGCAGGGAAATATCTCAAAATGAGAACTGCACTCGCTGTTTCTCCTTTTGTTCCTCTCACCTTTTATTATGTGATAGATTGTAAACAACATCTGACTCGAAAAGCATTCGGTTTTGACAATGTGTTTGGCTTTGCCTTCACTAATGGAATAGGTAATCACCCCTTTTTCTTGTCGATGTTTTCTCACCCTCCCTCCCTGCCTCCTCAGCCTTCTCCTGAAGCTGTGCTCACATTATCTTGGTGTGCAGACAGGAGTTTGGGTGGGTGGTGGGGGTGAGCAGACAAACGTCCTAATTACTGAATCGGTGATTCATTCAGCAGGCGCACTGAGTCCTGCAGCGAGAAATGATTATTTATCGAAGTAGTTTGGACACGTGCACTTCTTTTTCTCTCCCTCGCACACACACAGTTTAAGCGGGATGAACAATATTTGTGTTAATCATGTCTTGTTGTAATTGCGGTGTCTGGAGTATGATTAATCTGATGTCTTTGTCTTTCTGTAATGAGATTTGACTGCGCCAGAACGACTTTGAGCTTTCCTTTTGCCTGTGCAGACACACAAACACATATAGCCTCTCGCAGACACGCACACAATCACACACCCTTTCTCTAATAATTAGATTTGTTTAGTGTGGGGTTTGATTGCTCTAAACAGACTGACTTTGAACAGAGCTGTCAGAGCTTGTTTGGAGCTGTCAGCAGGCCTTGTTACAGCTTTGTGTTGACTGTTGCCTCTAGTTTTACAGTGTAATTGACTACGGGATGGCCGACTTTGAGGCTACGAGCCGCACCGTGTGGCAATCTGCTCAGCTGGCATCTAACGGGGAGATTTAGGGTTTGATGTGAGCAGGATATTTAGTCATGTTGACGTTTCTCTGTTAATAGTTTTTCAAAGGAACTCTGGGGTTGCAGCCTGGGGATTCAGCCCTGTTCATCAATGGGCTACATATAGATCTGGACACTCAAGACATCTTCAGGTACACACACACACTCATACATTGATATATAGCTGATCATATTAAAGTCCCATTAAGCTGTACATTCATGCACAGAAATGCACTTGTAATGTTTTATTTTTTTGCAGTCTGCAGTATGTTATCATTCAGTCAAGAGCTGCAACCATTCATTGATTACTTGATTAGTTAATCACAGAAAAATGCACTTAATCAGCTAATTTGATAATCAACTGCCCATCAAGTCAAGTCATTTTTCAAACAAAGGTGCCAATTAATTCATAGTTTGAACATTGTAGTAGACTGAATATATTTGGGTTTGGGACTGTTGTTGCTTTGTTTTTGGGTTTTTTTGACAAATCAAGTCATTCTGAGATGTCCAATGGCTTCTAGGAAATTTTGATGCACATTTTTGTAGTATTTTCTGATATGTTATAGACCTAACATGTAATTGGCTTACTGAGAAATGTCCAAAATATGTTGAAATTACTATCCGATGTGTCAGATAGCCAAAAATTCTTGCATTTCAGACCATGAACTCGGAAAATTTTATGCAGTTTTGCTCCAGTAAATATAAAGTGATTATCATTTGTGTTCTTGGTTCATGTCACGTTGATCAACCAATTGATTAATCAGCTGCAAATCTGCTGGAATTATTGTGTAATTAGCTAAATTGTAACTAATTAATAATGCATTAGTGTCAATTTAGTGATGCATTATTCATTTAAATCAGATGTTTTATTTGGATTTGGAAGGGCTTTTTAATTGAATTTGAGCCCCTGCTGTTCAGTGTTCAAAATAGCCTAGACAAATAATTAAAATAATGAAAGATGTGACCCCAAAAAAATGATTGCTTCTGTTTTGACAGATTGAAATATGAGAACTGATTTCTTTTCTGCCAAAACAAATATAAAGAAGATAATGGGATTGTTGTTATGGTCTCTACCAAACAAGCACGCTGTCTTTATTTCTGGAGAAAATGATTAACAATGCTTCATTCATAATGATATTTTTCATACTTTAGCTTAATGAAAAGATTGTAGCTCCTTTGATCTGGATATTCCATTTGAACATATTGTGATTTATTTAATATTTCATTCAGCTGTTCAGCCCTAAAAGGTACACATCACTCACGTTACATTTACGATCCATCTTTATATAGAAACACACGTATCTATGTTACTAGTTGCACTAACTCCACCTTGGTCCTGTATTTCCTGCAGTGTGTTTGAGGTGCTGCGGAGTGAAGCGAGAGTGATGGAGGGTCTGCGTTCTCTGCTAATCGAGACGCCGTATATTCACGATATCCTGAAGCTCAACGTCCAGCCCTCTGACTCCGACTACGCCGTCGACATCCGCAACGCTGCCATCAGTGTAAGGAACACATTCATACTAGCAAAGCCATAAAAATGTTGCAGCACATGAGAGACTCTCCCAAAAAAATGCAGTATGTTGTTTGTGTACGATTTTTATTCTGCAGCAAACTACAATCAGGTTTCTGTCTGAACACATTTGGAGGCATTTCAAACCCTCCTGCCTGGGTTTCAGACACAGGATTTCTCGTTGGCCCCTGTCTGCTTCTCTTTATACTCCCTTTCAACTGTTTCCTCTTCAATTGCTTCTCTTTCTTTTAGTGGATTAACAACTTGGAGACGGACCACAGGTACAGCTCGTGGCCCTACAACGTGCAGGAGCTGCTCAGGCCGACTTTCCCAGGAGTCATCAGGCAGATCCGCAAGAACTTTCACAATCTGGTAAGATGGCTGCTGATTAATCAACCCCTTGTGAATTCAGATTGATCTGAATGTTTGCGAAAAATGCTTAACGTGCATCTGTTACAGGTGATTATCCTGGATCCAACTCAGGAGAACGCTGCCGAACTGCTGAGCGTCGCAGAGATGTTTTACGCTAACAATATTCCCCTCAGGTGGGTGTCTTAAGGGAAGGGGTGCACCGTAAACTTTCAAAGTGATTCTGCGCATGTTAGACTTCACATGTATTTTTCAGTGACTTTATTATTTATTGTTCAGAATTTTAATATACCACATTCCACAAGCTAAACAAGTATATATTTAAAAAAGATGCAGCAGTGCAGTTGGAGTCAGTTGGGATGTTAAGTTAAAATCCATTTTAATTTGGGTGTTTTGTCAAGCAGGTTTGTTTGCATGTGGCGTCTCGGGATGGTCAGTCTGCTTGAATACTGATGAAGCAGGCAGCACACACTCTGCATTTTAACAGTTATTTCAGAAACTTACTTGGTCTCTGTGTTTTAGGATCGGGCTGGTGTTTGTGGTGTCAGATGAAGACGACATAGACGGCATGCAGGATGCGGGTGTGGCACTGGTTCGAGCCTACAACTACATCAGCGATGAGGTGGACAGTCAGAGTGCATTTGAAGCCGTCATCTCGGTGAGTTTATTTTTGACAAATGCTGCAATCAGGAGTTGACTAATAGCATTGGGACTATGGATACGTTTGCAGTCTAATGAAACAAATCACCTTTATGCTCTTGTTTTTCTACCCATCCCTTCTTCTTCTTCTCTCTAGATGTTTAACCGTGTGCCAATCGGTGGACAGCTGAGTGTTGGGGAGGTCGTCAAAGTGCTGGAGAAGAGGTTTCCTTACGTGGAGGTCAGCAGCGTTCTTGGGGCCGACTCCAGCTACGACAGCAACAGGAAGGTGAGTCGGGCAGGATGTGCTGTCACTTGGCTGGATGCTAATATACACTGCTCAAAAAGTTTAAGGTAGCTTGTGAATCATTGATATGCTTCATTAATTTATTGAGAACAAAATGATGTAAGAATGGACAATGGAAATTCACAATCACTTGCGCTTCCCAACTGGACAGATAGATATCGCAGAAGTTTAGTTGAATTATTGTTATATTGTGTGTGTGTGTGTGTGTGTGTGTGTGTGTGTGTGTGTGTGTGTGTGTGTGTGTGTGTGTGTGTGTGTGTGTGTGTGTGTGTGTGTGTGTGTGTGTGTGTGTGTGTGGGTGTGTGTGGGTGTGTGTGGGTGTGGGTGTGTGTGTTCCCTTTTTTTTTTTGAGCGGTGTATTTTGTTGATGTTTGCAGTCAAAATGAACATTTTAGCCTTTACTGATACAATGAAAGTATATACATGGCCATTTTAAAATTAGTAAAGATGCAGAAGCTAGAAGGATGTAGAATAAAGAGAAACGACAGAAGAATAATTAAGGCAATCTGAAATTGGAAAATAAGTCATTAAAAATAATAAAGGAACAAGGGAATCTCTATTCTCCATTCCTATATCTGTACAGATGGTTAGCTTAGCTTAGCATAAAGACTGGAAGCGGGAGGAAAAAGCTAGCATGGTGCTGTCTAGGGGTAAAAATAATATTCAGCAGAGTTAAGAAGCAAAAAACAGACAGCGGTAGACAAGATGTTTCCCTCATTTCCAGTTGTTATGCTAAGATAAGCTAATCACCGTCTGGCTTCATTGCAGTGGTACTCTGCAAATAAATGTTTTTTCTCAGATCATTCTCTTTCAAGTGAGAGCAAAAAGTAATAAATGCTAACCTAGAGATCTGAATGAAGGGCAACAGTGAGCAAGAAAAGTGTCAAACAGTCATAAAACTGACCCTAGGAATTGTCAGTAGACCCATGTTAACTCTTTGAAAGTTTAGAAGGTCAAAGAACACCAGAAAAGCCATTTGGTCCTAGCGGGGGTTTTGAATAATATTTTTCTTTGACCTACTGGAGACTTTAGAACATGTATTATGTCTTTCATATTTCTGTGCTTCTGTTAGAAGTTTTTTAGCTGCATTTGAGACAAGTTGCCTCAAAGTTTTTTAGAGTTTGAGAACATCAGAGAGACTAAAGGTTAAGGCGCATTACGCACAGCCTGATACATGCATGCGTTTTATTGACCTCTCTCAGGGCACAGTTTTGTCATTCTTGCTTTCGTAATTATAATCACTTTCTAATTTTGTTGTGGTTATAAAAAGAACTGCCTTTCTGATGTGCAACAACTAACCATGTGTTCATTATTTCCACCTCCTCTTTCAGGAAGGACGGGCGTACTATGAGCAGACAGGAGTGGGACCTCTGCCTGTGGTCATGTACAATGGAATACCTTACCAGCGGGAACAGCTGGACCCGGATGAACTGGAAACCGTCACCATGCAAAAGATCCTGGAGACCACATCCTTCTACCAGAGAGCCGTCTACCTGGTCAGTTACAACACAAACACACACGCACAGTTTAATATATAGCCAGTAATGATGCGTATTTGAACACTTTAAATTCATCGACACATGTTCATACTGTATGTGTTTACTCTGCACAAAATGCTGTCATGCAGTCAGTTCAGATGTTCTCTTATCTACATGAAGTCTGTAAAGAAAATGAAATGAGCTTCCTCATAATTCCATCAACAAAGTGTAAATATGTTCCAATTTTAGCAATAAAAACAGGTTTAACCTCATCAAAAAGATAATTGTTGTCACCAATAATTAATTTCTGTCTTTACAGATGCAGCTTTAAGTTGAGACCTTGCAAATGCAGACCTTAGAGCAGTTAACAAGCATTTATTTGTGTTTTTTTTCTGCTCCAGAATATAATGTGATCAAAACACATCTACTCAAAATTAAAAGATAAAGAGAGGAGCTTTAGATAATTTCTTTCTTTTAAGTCGAGCTATTGAAAAAAGTTAATTTGAACACTGTCTAGGACTGCAGTCATAAAATAAATTCTCTTTAAGGCAGGATCTTTGTGAGCGAGCCATCTGTCATTTTCCCCGTTTTAATGTCATCCCAGCACTCAGAGGAGCCAAATGTTTTCTTTCAAAGGATTGCGAAGGCATTTAAGCACAGTAAGCAACGTTCAGTTCGGTTGCTATACCAGTTTCTACGGTTCGACATAGTGTTAGTCATCACACATGTTCTCCTTTTTAATGTTTAATCCAAACTTGTTGAAGGAAAACTTTCAGATGATGCACAAGGATCAGCAACTGCAGTGGAAAAAAGCCATTAACACTCCAGAAGGGTTTTCTTAACTGCGACTATAAGCATTGCAAGCTTGCAGAGAAGGAGCTCCTGCATCACTGTCAGCTCTGCAGTAACAGTGAAGAATGTCTGACTTACTCCTTTAACATCCTGAATATTTGCTCATGTGGCTCGCAGGGTGAACTGGCCACTGATCACGACGTCGTGGATTTTATCATGAACCAACCCAATGTTGTTCCTCGCATCAACCCCAGAGTTCTGTCAACCAGCAGAACCTACCTGGACCTGTCTGATACCAGTGAGTACACTTCAGGGATGTAAAGAAATATGAATACATTTACTGAAAATACACTTACAGTCCATAGTATCAGAAATGTTGTTTTTAATTCAATATTTAGACAATTTATGAGTTTAGTCCACAGAAACTTCTCAGCATGTTTCACTCGACTAGCATTGCAGCATTAAGACTAACTTGTTGTTCAGGAGTTAGAACATTTTGGGGACTTAATAGATCTGCATAGGAGGCAGCAGTGTCACATCTAAGGCATTTTAAAGCAGGATGGGACTATTTAAATGGGAGAAAAACATACAAATCTGAAATTGTAATACACAGACATGAATCCTTAGGGATTTAATCAACAGTTGAAGAGGAGCTTTTTGAACAGCTTTGTTTTCATTTGACAGTTTTAAAGTTTTACAAATGCAGTTTCATTGGATTTAATTGCAAGTCTCTTATTATTTGTTTAATTCATGTAAATGATTCTAAAAAGAAACACTGCCATATATTTCACTGACAACAGAGAGCTTTTTAAAAACATTTTTGTGTTCAGTGATATTAGATTTGCAAAATACAGCATCCGAAATTAATAGAAATATATTTTTTTTAAAAATATTTCATGTATGAGATGCCATCTGTATTGTCTATTTATAAATGTATGAGTAAGTGTATCAGTAAAAATAGCAAATGGGCTGAAATTTTCATGATCTTTCTCTGCTCTAGGCCCAACCCCAGTATATAAACATATAAATCTAAATAGATATATTTGTGATTTCAGCTTGCAGATAGTTGCTTTGTGCTACACACAGTCGCAAAAAATGTCATCTTTCTATCATCTTTTTTTATTGTCTTTTTCCTCTATTTGCAGACAACCACTTTATTGATGATTATGCTCGCTTCTCCACCCTCGACACAAAGGAGAAGAGCACCGCCGTGGCCAACAGCATGAACTATATGACTAAGAAAGGTAAAGTTCGTGTAACAGCTGCTCATAAAAGAAACAAACACGAAAAAGAACACCGTGTTTGTGGAGTTTTTCTGTTGTTATCCTCAAGCCTAAACTCTCTCCTCGTCTATCATCCTTCTGTCCTCTCCTCCTCCACTTCCTCCTCTTATTCATGTGTTTTTTAAAATTTCCCTGCCACAGGGATGACCACCACCAACCGGCATGGTAATCACCCTTTTACTCCGCATTATTCCCTCTCCTCCTCACTTGCTCTTTTTTTTCTGTTTTGTGTTAACTACGTTTCTGGCAGTGTCTTGGATGTGTTTGTGAATCCACCACCACTCCTCCATCTGTGTTGTATTTCTCTAAATGACACAATTATGCATGTGATGATTGTGTGTTCGGGTCTAAGTATAAGTACTGAAAATGTATTTATGTAACTGCTCACTACACTCTAACATTGTTTCTTCCGTTGTTTTGCGAGGGAGAGCATGACAGTTCATTGTGTGCCATTTTTGTAGCTGCATGAAAACGAGATGCTGGAAGCGACAGAAAGTTTGAGCAGTCTGAAAGATTTAGAGCAACAAATTGAGTTGTGTTTTTGTTTTTTTTACAGCCCTGAATGCTACCCATGTAGAATTGCGTAATTTACTAAACTTACCTTCATTTAAGACAAAGTGACTCGTCATTTTTACTTCATAAGTTAACCTGTTTTGCACTGCCTCAGTACTGTATATTAACCAGCAGTTTTTCTTCTTCTGTGGTTGTCAGATGATGGCTACATCCGTCCTGTGACTTTCTGGGTAGTCGGAGACTTTGACAAGCCCTCGGGGCGCCAGCTCCTGTATGATGCCATCAGACACATGGTACAATATGCTTTATTTACCATCTTATCGTCTAAATTGTCCAATAAATTCTGCTGGAATCAGTTTTTAATTTTTTTTACCAAGTACTTTTATCCAAATTAGTGATTCTAAGCAAGCTGTTCGAGAGAAAGTTCTATAAAAGAATAGTTTGACATTTTGGAAAATATGCATATTAGATTTCTTCGGAGAATCAGGATTATATGAAAAGGTTCCGCTGTAAATGTGAAACCACGAGATTGTTTGCGTAGCTTAGAGCAGAAATGGGGAAACAGCTGGCCCCACTTTGTGCAAAGGTAACACAATCTGCCTTTAAGGTTCACTATTTAACATGAGCCAAAAAATGCTCCTACACCTGAAATCCTGTAAAACCACAGCTTGACGTTTTTACTCACTCAGTTTTCACTGTTAGAAAACAAACTAAGTGTTGCACAGTAAGCGTTAGAGGTGCTGGTAGGTTGTAGTTTTCCTCTTTTTAGTCTTTATACAAAATTAAACTGACCTGAGTGGTGAACTACGAAGCTATTCTCACATAGTCAGGCTTTCTTTGTGTAGGCTGACTCTACAAAACATAAAACAACTTCAGCAGAGATAATATGTATCACAACTGTTGTTACTAACTTTCTTTGATGCATCATTTGACAATTCTTCTGCACAAAATGTACGTGCCAGTAGCATACTGCATACTTCAATAAAAAGAGGAACAGACTGTTAAAATGAAATCTATTGAGAAAATAAAAATTTTATAACAGTAGAACACATTGGTACTGCAAATAATGCAAATGGAAGAATGCTGGCAGAACCTGTTATTCAGTCCAGCTAATATATTTATTTATGTCTCACATGACAGCTGCACATTAGAGCTCTGAAACTTTCATTGATTTAAACATGATGCTCGAGAAGTGCATCTGACACTGTCCCATAATGAAAGATATGTGGAAATTGCTTTAGTTTTTGATTAGATCAAAGTGAAATGAATGTCACTGATTGGATGTTCTCTGTGATAAATCCAAATAGACTAATCCATTTTCTATTAGCTGCGTTACCAGCAGTGTAAAATGGGACTTGGCAGCAAAACGGGACCAAGTATAAAGACATATTTATAGATTTTCTGCATGACCAACTGAATACATGGAGGTCCCCGAGGCAATCCAGTGCATACAGTTTATTTCCTGGAACTGTCCTGCTTCGTTCAGTGGGATTACTAACGTGCAGCTCAACAGGTTTGCAGATATATTGTATTTCTTCAGTAGAGAATCTGTAAGGCTCAATGAGAATCACCCAAAAAAGAACTGGTGAAAGGGAAATTAGTCTTAGAGCAGATTTAAATCCCAAACTCTGAACATATTCTCCTCCAGGGCAGGTTAGCTGAGCGGCTTAAGTTCTCACGGTGATCTAGCGGGTTAAAAGAGAGCCACCTTTGTGACATTAGAAACTCTGGCTTTAGGCTCCACATGGCATGTTAACACACAAATCTCACTTCATAGTTCAGCCCTCTGCTGCTGGCTGCAATGCAGAATTATTAGTGTGCAAATACATGGAATTATATCAGCCTTCTTGTATACCTTGAAGGAGAAAGTGCGAAAATACAGAACTGTTCCTTTAAGCTTTTGCTTAATTTAGAGCTTTTCTAATGTAACACAAAGCACTAGAATATAGTTAAAGGCATTAATCATACAGTTTTTATCACTTTCTACTGTGATATCAATTTCAACCTGTATTTCCAAGTCTTCACATCTCCAAAACTGTGGTTTAAACAGCGTAGGTGCACAGTAGCTACAATGGCAGAATATCGAAAGCCACAGAAGCCCAGTATGTCACTAACTCTCACCTGCCCCGCTGCAGAAAACCAGCAACAACGTCCGCCTAGGGATGATAAACAACCCATCTGATGATCTGTCGGCCGAGACGAGCCGCGTTGCCAGAGCGGTCTGGGCCGCCATGCAGACACAATCTGCCAACAACGCCAAAAACTTCATCACCAAGCTGGCGAAGGAAGACACCGCTGCAGCGCTGGAGAGGGGCGTCGACATCGGAGAGTTCGCTGTCGGGGTGAGGAGGGTTAGAGACAGGGTGATGGTTCAGAAAGATAACGTTTGATTGTTGGAACACTTTGCCCCTGTCAGCCAGGCGTATGACTGAGCTATTTGTGACTTACCCGCCCTCATTTTCTAGTCCTAATTTGTGCTTTTTATCAGCCACCTACATATTATCTCTTTTTCCTTCAGGGTATGGATTTGTCATTGTTCAAAAGTGCGTATGAGGGTCCCAAATTTGACTTCCTGCTCTCCCACGCTGCCTACTGCAGAGATGTGCTCAAACTGAAGAAAGGACAGAGAGCAGTTATCAGCAATGGAAGAGTGAGTCACAGCCTTCTTTCTTATTGTTTATATAACTTTAAAGCGGCGCTAGAATATGGATCCATCATTGGCAAATAAGTTACCGCAGCAGCTGAGTCAATATTTCTGCTTCTTCTTTACAGATCATAGGTCTACTGGAGGCGGAGGAGGTGTTTAACCAGGACGACTTCCTGCTTTTGGAGAACATCATCCTGAAAACGTCCGGAGAGCGCATCAAAAGCAAAGTCCAGCAGTTTGGAATCGAGGAGGACAGGTATTTTCTACTATGTCAGGCTCCTCCAGATGAACTTTTGCAGAGTGTGTTGAGTTTAACGCAGCGTTTCTCTCAGGGCCAGTGACCTCGTGATGAAGGTGGACGCCCTGCTCTCCTCTCAGCCCAAAGGAGAAGCTCGGGTAGAATACGGCTTCGCAGATGACCGCTACAGGTAAAGTTGTAATACTTGCACATAATTTAGATGAGCAGACCCTTTTTTATTCCGTGGGGGGACTCAGCGGAGTGAATGTTTAGAAGTCAGCATCCCTCCGGGGGGATTGTACAAGGCATCTACCTGTATTTTATTCATTTGCGTTTTTAGTTATTTGAAATATTGGAGGGAAGAGTTAGTTTTTCTGTCTTTTACCTGTTACGATTAAATACACAATGAATTATTTAAATCAGTTTGTCCTCAACAGACAGCAAGGAAATGTTAAAAACTGTTCTTTACTTGACTTTAACATTAATTTGCTGTTTTTTTGGCAGTGCTGTGAAGATCCGCCCTAAAGAGGGAGACGTGTACTTTGATGTTGTTGCCGTGGTGGATCCGGTAACCAGGGATGCTCAGAAACTAGCTCCTCTCCTCTCAGTAGGTTTTCTGGTCATCCGTCTTTTTCAAGTCCATTTGTTTGACCTTGTCCCCGTAATATTTCTAACCTGTCTGTTTGTCCTCTCTAACATCTCCACCTGTCCGCAGGTCCTGAAGCAGCTGGTAAACGTCAACTTACGGGTCTTCATGAATTGTCAGTCTAAACTGTCAGAAATACCTCTCAAGAGGTGAGGATATTGTTTCTGAGCTGAATGTTGAAAATATACATCCTAGTTACACCAGTATACCTTGGCCTTTCTGGTTTCTCTCACTTCACCCTCCAAGTTCAAGTTTTTTCTTTTACTTTTTAAGTATCGAATCAGTTAAATGTCATAAAATGCAGTACAATTATTGAAAAAATACTGCATTTGACATAGTTAGAATTTTAAGTCAAGCCACTGTTATTTATAAAGCACATATTAAACAGCAGACATTGATCTAAAGTGCTTTCAATAGAGAAATAAGATTAACATCACAGATTTAACAAGTAAATAAAAATATGAAGAAACAACAAATTATATATTATACATATTTACTGGGCATATTGAGATAATATGAATATACTTGACTAACTTAAATTTTAAGGTAAAGACCCTTCTATGTTGTATATTATAGAAATATGCCTGACTAATTTAAATATTAATGTAAAAACCCTACAGATGTTTTTATTATACCATATTACTGAACATGTTAAGTTGTTAACTTCAGTTGCCATTTTGTCCAGATTGTATTCTATGGTTACTGGTCATTATTCTGACTCCAGGAAATCAAATTCAAGCTTAAAAGACTTTATCTATAAAATAAAGGTGCCAATTTTGCAGTTTTATTGTCTTTACTTTCATTTTACTTAACATTTTTCTGTTTACTCTGAGCATGTTGGCCTTGCTTGTATTAAGCTACAGAAAAATCAGGTCCTTTCCAGGCACAAAATGTAATTTTTGTAACATTTTCTGTTATATTATAAAAATTACTGTCTTCTTTAGCAAATAATAATTAAGCAATGAAACGGTTTGAGTATTTTTTAAAGGAAAAGTCTAAATTCTCAGTTGATTCTTACAAGTGATTTTGTTTTGGTTACTGAATATCTTTGGATTGTGGACTAAAGACATTTGAGGACATCTTCTTGGCTTTGCAATAAAAAAAATCATTTTCTATTCCAAGAAACTAATCAATTAATCAAGAAAATAATAAACAAATTAACGAAAAGTGACAAAAATCATCAGTTGCTGTTTTCGTTATCTTAGATGCAGTTTGCTCTTAAATCGTAGCGATGGATCAGTACATATGCAGTATATTTATATCATTTTTTTTCTCATACATAGCTGCTAATTTCCTCCGTTTTCTCAAGGTTTTACCTGCATCACACAACTGTGATATTGTGTCATTTGGCAAAAGCTACTGAGTGAACCTGCAGTTGAGATTTTTACATCAAACAAATTTTCAAGGTCAGGACAGGATACATCATCCGGACTCCTCCACCTATTAAGAACATCCGACTGCTCTCTGCTTGTGTATCTAATGATCCCGCTGTGCTGTCTGTCCAGTTTTTACCGTTACGTTCTGGAGCCGGAGGTGGTGTTTCAGGCCGACGGTAGTTTCTCTCCCGGCCCCATGGCCAAGTTCCTGGACATGCCTCAGGCGCCGCTCTTCACCCTGAACCTCAACACTCCCGAGAGCTGGATGGTGGAGTCGGTGCACACCCGCTACGATCTGGACAACATCTATCTGGAGGAGGTACAGTTATATGTCTGCATGTCTTCAATCAGGATCAGTAGTAGTGAATTATTTAAGTGTTTGTTTTTTTTAGTTTGCAGTTTCAAGCAGTAAACTTTGAAGTCCCTAAAGTCTGAAGATATCAGAATGTTTTAATTGGAGCTTATTTCTGCTTAAACACTGTTTTCACATGCAATTATGGGGGATGCTCTTGTGTTTTTTGATTTCTCCCTTATCCTTCGTTTAGATTATATGAATTTTCCTTTGCAATATATTAAATTGAGTTATACTGAAGATACACTTTTTACTTAAAGAAGAAGTTGTACCAATCTGACTCTATTATATCTTACTTTTTTGACATTTTGAAGGGTGATTGCTGCAGATTTACTCTTAAGTCAAGTCGATGCTTTAAAGAAACCATGAATAACCCAGAAGTCTTTACAAGCTTCAACCTGCCCTCTGCAGTCCGATAGTTTTTTACAATCCCTAATGAGACTGTGTGTCGATATTGATTGTTAAGCTTTGTTTTATTTATTTGTAGTCGCCTATGTTTTGTTTTATCTAAGGCTCCAACTTGTCAAGAAGTGTTCATCTCTCTTTGAATTTTGTCTTGAGATTTCTTCCATTTTTGCTTAGATAGTGAGGATTTCTGAGCGTTTTTTTCTCCTTCAGCAAGTATTGGAGCCATTTTTAGCTCCTGGACACTGATAATTAGCTGCACAAAATGACATTTTACTCTGATTGCCTTCTGTGATTGCAGGTGGAGAATATTGTAGCAGCAGAATACGAGTTGGAACATCTTTTGTTGGAGGGACACTGCTTTGACGTCAGTTCAGGTCAGCCGCCACGTGGCCTCCAGTTCACCCTCGGAACTGAATCCGAGCCGGTCATTGTGGACACTATTGTCATGGCAAATTTGGTGAGTTGCCACTTCGAAGTATCAGAATGCTATACTACAGGTAGTTGTTGCACTACGAACAACTTTTTTTTTTTTAAGGCTTTAACGCTTGATAAACAGCTTATTCTTTACTTTTTTGGATTCTATCTTTATACACTGATCTCCTTTGCTCTGTGTTTTAGGGTTACTTCCAGCTCAAGGCCAACCCAGGCGCCTGGATCCTGAAGCTGAGAAAAGGACGCTCTGAAGAAATCTACAAGATTTACAGGTGAGAATGTGGAGAACTCCCTATATTCTTCCACAGAGATGAAACGTCTCACTTCTATTCAAATTCAATCTCCTGAATCTGCAGAAACTCTACCTTCTAACGCTTTTATTATCCTTACGTCCTTCTGTTGCAGCCACGATGGCACAGACTCTCCGGCGGACTCGGATGACGTCGTCGTCGTGCTGAACAATTTCAAGAGCAGAATCATTAAAGTCAAGGTCAGTTCACCTGTGTTGAAACGACGACTGTCTGGCACTAAAGCGTGAAAACATTGTCAGGAAACTGCTGCTCAGCACAGAGAAGCAGTTTAAATTTTTGTCCTCAAATAAATCCAGATTGGAGAGTGAGTGAGCAGAATATCCAGACTGCTCAGTCTCTCAGCTTTCTCATAAATTTTAACGAGTGGAACAGACTTTGTTGAGCCTTTTTCCACTTGTGCTGAATATATATATATATATATATACTCTGTATATAAATTACATGGATAAAATCATACATTTAACTGGGACATTTCCATATCATGGTTGTGGCCACATGCTGGCACATTTTTTAACATTTCGGAACTACATTCAGACTCAGTCTCTGTCAACTCTGTTATTTTTATTTCTCATGTAGAATAACTGTTGATGGTCACTTTGGCTGCAGAATATAGTTCTAAACGTGGCTCGATTAAACAGACAGGAATGAGGGAATGAAAAATCATTGAAGAGGCAAATACGTGCTTTGGTCACATTGTACAGTCCGTTTGTTGCTCAATTTTCCCATATGAAAATCACTTTTTTTTAATACAATATATTGTCCTAAAATTATTTTTGGCAGCAATTAAAATCATACTTTGTTAAAAACAAACAAAAAAATGTGCAGTTTTAACAGTAATGCCTCTCAAAGTGACCACTAGATGTCCCCAAAGTCAAGTTTTCAAATCCTGCATGTATAAATTTTATTACATGTCTAACTAGTACATAAACAAATCAGGCCTTGACGCTTATCAGCTGTTATAGATTCATATCAGTTGATCAACTGTATGTCCCAGCATGTGGTTTAAATTCTCTATGGGCTGTGTTTAACCCTCTAAACACCACAGTCTGGACATAACGCTATGAGTCATTTAAAAAGAAATATCCAAAATTGAATTTCCTTCATTTATTATACAAAAATTGTTTTGTTTTTTTGTTTTTTTAAAAAAAAAAAAAAAAAAAACTGGAATCAACAGGTGCAATATGTTACCAAGTACCCACAAATGTTACCAAAAAGTACCTGAATTTTTGTCTTGTGACTGTTGATCACAGCTGAGATGCTAATGACTTCACAGTTGCATCAAGAAGTGATGAATTTTTAGTTTTTTACGAAATCAATTTAGAGCAAAGAGTTTATTTTTGGCAAGTTTTTCAATGAGACAGATAGAGTTTAGTGATTTCAATGAAATATCACAGTTTTAAGCTTAGATCTGGATCATTTTCCAAACAGAATAACACATCTCAGACGACAAGTACAATCTGATGATTCTTGCTGTGATAACTTGTGTAGTTTTAGCAATTTTTCTAAAGAGTAACTTGCCTTTCAAACCTGTCAGCTTGTTTTCAGGTTCAGAGGGTTCATTTCTTCATAGTTTTTAACAACATGTTGACATGCTAAGATTTCAGTAAACAGGGGGTTAATTCTGGAGGTAAATTGGACATTTGCATTTGGACAACTTTCTTAACTTCTTCTGTTTCTTGTCCGTTTTATTTATGTATTTACTTCAGTTAAAGAGATTTGTTGCTTCTGAATGTGAACCAGGTTAATTAATGATATTATGTGTGTCGTTCAGGTCCAAAAGAAGCCAGACAAATTCAACGAGGAGCTGCTGAGTGACGGGACGGAGGAGAATGACACCGGCTTCTGGAAGTCTCTGACCAGGTACAGCTTAGAGAGACATTTTTATTTACTGATTTTCTAATGAATGAAGCGGAAACAGTAAGTAGATTGATTGATGGACCGAAAATGTAAATTTAAATCATTCAGTAAGGAAAAACTGTCAGACACTCCCTGGTTCCTGTTCCAGTTATAGGAATAACAAAACACTTTCTATAGTCAAAGATGGCTTTTGGTTTAAAAATTGGTTTTAATCTAATCGGTTTTATTTTGACATCCAGAGGTTTCACTGGTGGAGCGAAGACGGAGGAGCCAAAGCAGGAGAAAGACGATGTGATCAACATCTTCTCTGTGGCCTCTGGGCATCTGTATGAACGTTTCCTTAGGTGAGTGTCAAAGATGTGACAGAGGATTCATATCAACCAAAATCCTCAAAATCAAGTCTCTGCTTCTTATATGTACAATTGATTTTTGTTCCTTTTATCTCTCAGCTCCATTGCCACCGATCTTATTCTTTTATTCTCTCCCCCTCTCAGGATTATGATGCTGTCAGTTCTGAAGAACACCAAAACTCCCGTTAAGTTCTGGTTCCTCAAGAACTACCTGTCCCCTACTTTCAAGGTAGGATTTTACTTCAAAAATCAGCCGGTTTCTCATCATTGATGTGGAGATTTTCTCTGACGGCTGCAGGTTTTTCTCTGTCCGGCACCGATGTGAACTTCAAACGGGAGTTGTGGAGATCAAGGTGCAGCAGGGATGAGATTTTTACTGATAAATGAGTAGAGCTCAGTGCTGCTCAGGCCCTCATAGTTCATCACTTCTGTTATCTGGCTGTTTTTGCTTTCTGCTTTTAGTTGTTAATCCTCATTATCCTGCAGGTCTCGCTGTGTATCAGTGTTTCCTAAAAATAATTTATATGAGAGACACAGGCGGCTCCAGAAGGTTGAGAAACTCCAAATTCATTACAGGTTTTAAAAGATTTTTTTTTATTACAGCAAATTACAAAAAAAAGGAAAAAGATTGGATTAGTAATATCTGCTGTAATTTCATTTACAGCTTTTATGTAGATGTATTTAATGTAGCAGAGGCACGAGAGTTATTTAGAGAAGCCAGGAGCGTTACTTTAGGTTTTTCATCCTATGTTACTGTCATTTTCTGATTTATGACTTCTGTATTTACATTTTTTTAGCTTTTATTTCATTTTACATATTTTTTTCTGTATGTTAAGATCTGATGTTGGATTAATCCTGTTCTTTTTTGGGGTTTCTTTTCTTTTCTTTAGCTGTTTGGGGTAGCTTTAGTAATATTTCTGCTGCAGATTGTGGAAGTTTTAAAGTTTCACTTTTCATAAAACTGAAAAACACTAATCAGTAGTTTAATGCTACATCTGTTTTGCACATGCACTCATACAGATTGTGTTAGTGGCTAAGCATCAGAAATTGTTGTTAAACTGAGTGTAATTTGATCAGCTGTAGGTGAACACTTTAGTTTGGTTCCCACCTCCTTCGATCAACGTGTCAATGTTTTCTTCCTTTCGTGTTTTTTATCCAATCGCCTTGTTATACATTTATTCTGTACAGTGTTGTTGATCGCCTCTTTTTGTAAAGTGTAAGTCAGGATGTGAAAACCACCCTGACCCGCTTGTTTTGTTTCAGGAGTTCATCCCCCACATGGCGAAGGAATACGGTTTCCAGTACGAGCTGGTCCAGTATAAGTGGCCTCGCTGGCTGCACCAACAGACCGAGAAGCAGAGGATCATCTGGGGTTACAAGATCCTCTTCCTGGACGTGCTGTTCCCTCTGGCTGTCGACAAGATACTGTTCGTGGATGCTGACCAGGTTCGCTCATACGCCGCTGTGCAAACACTGTTATCGTCCTGCCACTGGATAAATATTTGTTCTTTCAGCATTCATCTCTTTTGCTGATGATTCAAAGGAAACTAGAAGAAACTGCGCACATCAAACAAACTGTGTTAGATACGACTCTACTGTGAAGCCCTGAAAAGTTTGGCAGTAACTCAAGTGTTATGGAAACTTGAGCTCCGTCCAGCTCCGTGTGATTTTAGTCCATAGCTGCGTCACATTTTAGGACTTTCTGTTGTGTTGTGATGCTCATGTAAACCTGAGTCAGGTTGAACTATTGTTTTGATAACGGAATAATCATTTAAGCCAAGAATTCACTCTCAAATGTGAATACTTTTCTCTATGACAGTAGATGTATTATTTTTCGACAGCTTGAACTCTAAAATAACATATTTTTCACTTTTTTGTGTCATTTTCTCATCAAACTCCTCAGAGAATAATCGTTAGTAGCTGCCCTAAAGTGATCTTCATGTATTGTTGACACCTGATCGTTCTCTGCTTCAGATTGTTCGCACAGACCTGAAGGATCTGCGTGACTTTGACCTGGAGGGAGCTCCATACGGTTACACCCCGTTCTGCGAGAGCCGGAGGGAGATGGATGGCTATCGCTTCTGGAAGTCCGGATACTGGGCGAGCCACCTGGCCGGACGCAAATATCACATCAGGTACAAACTGACAGCTCAGCTGCAGGTCAACAATCAGATGTCAACAGCAATATCACCGAAAAACACACAGAGAGTTGCTTTTACTTCACTTTCCAATTTATTTTTTATGCTTTCTTGTATATTTCATGTGTACAATCATTTATCTTGTGCAGTGCCCTGTATGTAGTCGACCTGAGGAGGTTCAGGAAAATCGCTGCAGGAGACCGACTCAGAGGACAGTACCAGGGGCTCAGCCAAGACCCCAACAGCCTCTCCAACCTCGACCAGGTCTGTGACGGACTCTACTCTGGATACCAGCATTTTAATGTGTCTCTGAGATCTGACCCTCAGGACTAACAGGTTTCTTTGTGTAGGTTAATTTAATGCTAGTGGTCATAGTTTTATAGTCAAACAGCAGCTTTTTATTGCATTATTATCAAATATATCGTGATTGCTTTCACATCTCAGATTCTCTAATGTCCTTGAACACAACGAATCTCTGTGCCCAATTCTTGTGTCTAGATTATGACTCAACCTTTAGAGCATGAGTTTGCCAATTATCTGGTAAACTCATGCTATAAATAGAAAGCTTTGACCTCATGTCACTCCTTAAGTTAAGCTCTGGGTGTGCTTCTTCTCTCACGTGTATCTTTATTCTTGTTTTTCAGGATCTTCCCAACAACATGATCCACCAGGTGCCCATAAAGTCTCTGCCTCAGGAGTGGTTGTGGTGTGAGACTTGGTGTGACGACAGCTCCAAGAAGAGCGCCAAGACGATAGATCTGGTAACAACGCTTACATTTTCACAAATCTGGATCGCCCTGTTAAGTTTGGCGGTGTTGCGTAGTGGACTGATGGGTTTTCTAAAGATTGCAATGCCTCCTAACAGCCACTAGAGGGCTGATAGACTCTCTGTCGGGAAATAATATACGGATGAGTTTCTTTTTGAATAAATTTTGTCATTCATGTTGTAGTAACCAAAAGCCTCAGATAGATAATGCAATAAAGTGTTGAGATTGGGGTGAGTGGTGTTTATTAGGTGACAATATTTGTCACAGCAGAGTAAGGCTTATTATGAAGATCTAAAAAAAGATTATTGCCACTAAACTCTTATAGATCTGTTGTGTTCACACTGATTTTCCTGGACAAAAAGCCACTGATTAATTACAAACAGCAAGTGAGCTGTCTGTGTTCTAGTTTGTTGGGTTTTTTTTGTATTCACTCAGAATTTGTGAATTTGTGTCAGTCAAGTTTTATCCACTGCATGGCTGTTTACAAACTGTCAGCTGTCACTTTACCCGCTGAAAAGAAAACATTTGACGGCAGATTTGAAAGGCATTATATCAGTATGGTTGCGAGACAGTGGCACGGCATCACTGTAACTATGACAACAAGTGAACGCTACGTCAGCTGCCTGCTGTAGATCACATGATTGCGATCCTACAACAAATCCATTGCTGCAGAAATCATACAACGACTGAACAGCCTTGGCGGAGTACTGTGCTCTCTAACTGCTTTTCTTGTCACTGGTTGACACAACATCACTTCTGTTCCTTTTTTTTCAGTTTTACAGGTTTGAGGCTTTAACAATTTGACGATTAGCCTTTACAGAGTTTGAAATGTGTTTGAAATATGTGGTTCGCAAGCCATTGTCCAATCACTAGATGGATTTTCGTTATTTTTACGGAGCACTGGTGGCCATCTTGAAAAAATGGCCGCCATATTGCAATTTTTTTTTTTTTTGGCCGCTTGCACTTTTATCTAAAAATTTGAGCTACTAGGAACACTCCTGCCAAATTTCATGTTTATATCACAATTTGCACTATGGCTTTTGAGCAAAACGACGTAACAGAGGCCCGTTCAAAAATTCTCTCATCTTGAAAAATGGCCGCCAAATTGAATTTTTTTTCATCACTTTTTTTTGAAAAGGTGACCTATAAGGAACATTCATGCCAAATTTCATGCTTATATCACAATTTGCATGATGATTTGCCTAATCTGCTCCACTAAAATGTCAAGTCTTTAACCCTCCTGTTGTTTTCATTTATGGGCACCCAAAAAAATATTGTTTCTTTGAAAAAAATCCAAAAATTCAGCAAAAAAAATTCCCCAAATTTCTGGAAACTTCCAAACCTTCAGGAAGAAAATTCCAATAATTCCTTAAAAGTTTCCCTTAAAGTTTTATTTTAAAAAAAATCCCCCAAATTTGGCAAGAAAATTCTTGTAAATATTTTCAAAAAATTAGTAAAAATCTTCAAAAAAAATCCTAAAAAAATTTAAAGTGACTACATATATATTAGTAAAACTTCTAATATTTTCTGTAAGAACATTCACAAAAAAATCAACCAAAATCCAGCGAATTTTGCTGGATTTTGGTTGATTTTTTTTGTGAATGTTCTTAAGAAACATTTTTAACATTTCTTTTTTTCCACCAAAAAATGTTCTAAGATTTCCCAAAAATGTTAAAAATGTGGACATCGGAAGTTTCACTGTGAAAATAATTTTTTTTCCCCACATTTTCAAACTTTACAACGGGTCAGTTTTGACCCGCAGGACGACATGAGGGTTAAATTTGCTCCTTTTGTGGAATATGTGAAAAAAGACCCACCAAAACCAGGCGATGTGATCCTGTTAGGAAGTGGAATAATAGCCGACCTTTCTTCTCATTTTCCCTGACATCAGTGCAACAACCCCATGACCAAGGAGCCCAAGCTGCAGGCCGCGGTGAGGATCGTGGCCGAGTGGACCGACTACGACCAGGAGATTAAACGTCTGCAGACCAGAGTCCAGGCGGGAGCGAACCAGACGTCGAAGCAGCCGGGAACAGGTACTCCACTCTCACTGCAGCTGATCCCACACACACAACCTGCATCCGTCACTCTGACTGACGTTTGTCTCCCGTCTGTCAGATGTTCACACAGAGTTGTGATGATCCTCTGGTGGCTGCGACGAGGCACTGAGCTGGACTCTGTTTAAAGAGTCAGCTTCATGAAGAGGCTCCTCTCACGCCTCGGGGACTGCTGACTAAACGACCACAAACCAGCGCTAAGTGATTGAAACAACGCTCTGTTTTTGTTCTTTTTATAGGTTCTTGTGGATCGAAGCGGTGAGAATGTATTTTGTGAAGCGAATCATGATTTTGAATTCTATTTTTATGTTTCCCCCCCCCCCTCCCCATGCTGTAATTAATGTCAGTCTGTTATTTTGCACTGATTGGGATTCTGGTTGTGGCTGTGGTTGAAGCACAAAAGGGAGAAGAGACATCTGACTGCTGGTTAACTTTGGTGTCTGTCTCCTTCACATCTGGTGGTGAGAAAGATTTCCTGCTGACTCACAGGGGTGAAAAGCTGTTAGGCGAAGGTGCAACTTCATATCGATCACAGATAATTTGCCAGACTTTTAGTGACCAAACAAGACTTTAAGGGAAAATGCATCGATTGGGTAAAGAGTGGTGATGCTCAACTAGTGTTTGATATAAAAATTAACATAAAATCAGCAGCCTTGATTGAATCCTCAGTTTATTGACTCTCAGGTAAAGACGTCTGAAGCAGAAGAGAGAGGTTGAGTTTGTTGTACTGTAAGAGAAGAGCAGCTGTGACATTGGCTGGAAAAAAAAATAAAAGATTTTGTGTTTCTTGGTAACATCTATGGATTTGTTGTTCCTGTTTTGGCTGTCAGATTTTTTTTTCTTCTTTTAAATCAACAATAATGAGGCGTTCCAGTGTGCTGTCACAATTTCAGGTACTTTCTTAGAAAATTGGTTCCCCCTGTGGGTGTTAAAAAGATTTAAAAATCCTGTGAGTCTGCTGCTGCTCCTTCTTACTGTAAGTTTACTAAGTAATGTGATTTATACATGGAGATGAAGTTGATGTATTCTGCTACTAGCCTCTATTAAATTACTAAAAAATAACAATATGGTTGTGTTTTTTGGTGCCTCTGTTTGGATGGAAGTGTCGGAGCATTTGATTGCCTCTGGGGATTATGGAGGTCTCTGGTCCTGTTTTTTTTTTTTTTTTAAGGATCTGAAATAATAATAACTGATGTGTATTATTTGTCAGTACTCCTACAATTGTTGGTATATGCCAGTTGTGTCGCTCCTCTTTTGTACATTACAGATGCCGTAAAGACTAAATCCTTGTTATAGCTCCTCCTGAAAGCCTGCTCTCTCCTTAAGATACGTTTAGAATTGAAGACTTCTGAATCTGGCACCCAATTTCAAAGCATCTGTTGACAAAATACCCATTTTTGAACACCAGTCATATCCTGTTGGACTACTGGTTAAGATTCAGACTTCAGTTGAAGTCCAGCTTAATAGATTTGTTGCATGTCTCTTCTCACATTTACCAGTAGTTGTTTTCAAATACAAAATGCTTAAAGGTCGTTCCAGAATTGGAGGACATTTTACATCCCACCCAACAAATTTCAAATAATCCATGTGCAAAATACTAAAACATGCAGTTGTGTAAATTTACTTGTCCTGAGACCAAATCTAAAAAAAAAAAAAAAAAAAAAACTAGGAGAAAAGGTTTGAAAATATTTTTAAAAATACCAAATCAGTCTGGAGTTCACCCTAAAATACCATTTTCTCTTGTCCCACCCCCCAGATGACCAAAGTGAATCTCAAAACAGTTAAAATGAAATTTAATACTTTTGTTTTGGTACTGTTTTTTTTTTTGTTGATGTCTCTTGTAAGTGTGGGAAAAAATTTTTAATCAACATAGTATTTTAAAAAGTAATTATTATGGATAGAACATGATTCCCACCGTCCGTGTATATTTTGGCAATTTGATTTTCCGTTCTGAAACGGGTATTGAAAAACAAAAAACGAGTGGCTATTTGATTTTCGTTTTAAAATACAAAAAGTAAAATTGAAATACAAGGCGTTTTTCCTTTTCATGATCAAAAAGGGATATACGAAATTTTAAAAATGCTTTGATTTTCATTTTATATTTAGAATAACAAAAAAGTAAAATCAGTAAGAGACAGAAACGAAAAAAGGTCAGTTTTTTTCATTTTCTGAGATCGGAAGTGGTCATCAGCAAGTGTGGAGCCAAACAGAGTACGGTGCATAGACTGTACATAATTTTTTTTCGTGAGTTTTCATGGTCAGAATGAGAGATCAGGTGGCCGATCTTAAAATAAATCAATATTGATTTTTTTATAGAGCGTTAAAGTTTTGCGAAGCCAGGGGGCGGGACTACTTGATTGACAGTCTGGTCTGGAATGATTGACAGGTCCTATGGAGGAGGAAGCAGAGACTCTGCTCTCCTGGTTTGGATTAATTCTGATATAATAGCTGTTGGTTTATTTATCGGTGCAGCAGCAGAACATTTTCCACAGACAGTTTTCCTGCCCGTTGGCTTGTGTTAACCAGTTTTCTGCCTTCGGGCTGATCCTACCAGCAGACACTGAAAGGACTGATAGTTTGGTAAGTTAATGTTTATTTTCGTATTGGTGCCGCTTTTAATGCACTTTATATGCAGCTTTAGTGTCAGATATAATGTGTGCCATGCACTCCAGATGTTGGTGGAGTTTATTTCTGTGTGTGTTGACCAGAGAAGAGAGCATCCGGTAAATATTAGTTTTAATGTTAGCGATGCTAACCGAGTAGCCTGATTAAAGCTTACGTAGCATTAAGCTAACGATGTTTGTGTTGTGTTTTATGTAAACAGCTGAAGTGTGTTGTGTTACTGTAATGTGGTACATTTAGTTAATAAAACTGTCAGTGGAGACGCTGGTTCACATTAATGTAATATTTAGAAAACCTAAATGTGATTAAAACTGTGAGGTTAAGGTTCTGTGTTGTCAGTAGTCCTGAATATCTGCTGAGCAATTAAATGTTCATCAGTGATTAATCTTTAGTGTGAAACTTTTTTTATATTTTTTTTTAAAAATGTAGGTCATTTTAAGGTAAGACATTAAAAGATGATTTTCTTTGGTAAATGAATTTAAGGTTTAATTGACAGAAATCTTTCAGTCGATGTTGTGGTTCTTTCAATTTGAAATATCTCGATTTAAATAATGCAGCTCAGTCAGTTACATTTTATATTATTAAGAATTCTTGTTCAGTTTAACACTAGATGATGTATCAGTTCATTGAGTATTTCAGAGCCAGTTTTTTCTTTTCAATTATCTGTATTTAAAGTGATATTATTCAAATATAATTGCATTGAAACAGCAGCCACATAAGAAACGACCAAATATACAATGGAAGTGCAGCTATTTTAACATAAAAGAAAGATCTATCAGAAGATGGTGAAAGTGCAGCTAAAGTTAAGTTAGCGAAACAACGGATAAGCAATGTTTCCTTTTACTTCCAGAAAAATGAAAGCCTCATATTTGCTATTTATTAAAAAATCACTAAAAGCAACACTTCCACCAAGTTTGTTTTAGTTTGTTGGTATTTATCGGTGGAGTGGCAGCACATTTTCCACAGACAGTTTTACTGTCCGTTGTCTTGTTTTAATCAGTTTTCAGTTCAGTAATTCAGTCCTTCAGCTGATTAGACCAACAGACACTGAAGGACTCCGACAGCTGGTCAGTAATAAATGATAATTTACTGATCGGTGCCGGATTTAATGAACTTTATTCAACTTCAGAGTCAGATATAATGTGAGCAGTGAACCCCAGGAGTTCGTGGAGTTCATTTGTGTGTGTTGACCAGAGAAGAGAGTTAGCATCCAGTGAATATTAGCTTTAATGTGAATTAGCGATGCTAACTGTGCTAGCTGACCAGTCCTGATTAGCAGCGAAATGTAGCATAAAGCTAACAATGTTTGTGTTGTTTCCTGTCAACAGCTCAAGTGTGTTGTGTTCCTGTAATGTGGTTCATTAAGTTCATAAAACTGTGGCTGGTTGACATTAATGTAACGTTCAGGAAACTTAAATGTGATCAAAACAGTAACGTTAATGTTCTAGTTGTCAGTAATCAGCTTTAATTTGACACTAAAACAGACTGATAGTTTTAAATGACATCAGTTTCATTAATTTGTTGAAAATTGTCTCATTTGTTGTTGTGATGTTGCTGCTGATTGTTTAAAAGCAGATGATACGTGGTGAAGATACGTTTAGTTCTAGTATCAGAAGTACAAGAAGGAAAATGGAAGTTTAGTTCTGCTACATCAAAGATTTCAGGATTAAAATGACTAAATGAATCTTTATGCCTCAAACTTTATTTTTACAATAAAGAAATAATGAAATAATCACAGATAATAAAAATATAAATAGCAGAGAAAACCTGAGAGAATAATTACCTGAAAAGTCTGTGAAGGAAAAGCAGCTTTTTTATCCTGAAAGATCAGAATCAGCTCCAACATCTGCATCTGACAGCATCAAGTCAACCATAAAGAAAAGAAAACAGAAAATGACTTCTTTCTGATCACATCTGTTCTGCTGCTCACAGTCTGCTGCTGCTCACATTCTTCACATTTATAGTCCACTTTTAAAAGTTCAGCAGACAGGTGCTCTGTTTTGGAGTGTGACAATGTCGACGGTGATGTGGAGAGTGAAGTTTCCGTTTCACCCACAGCGTGCTTTAGGGCAGCCAGGTCAGACTTGATGTTTGAAATACTGACCGACAGCTCAGATTTAACTGTCTGTAGTTCCGTTTTGATGGATGTTAAACTTTCACTCAAAGCCGACAGGAGCTGAGTCTTTAAAATAACCGTCGTCTCGTTACAGAGTGAAAGCAGCAGTTCCTCCTTAAGGTCAGAGATTGCAGCATCTGAGGGCCTCTTCAAAAGAAGATGTAGTTGATGAAGGCATTCTGGAGCAGGACCAGAAAGACCACGACCAAGCAGCCTTGAGATCTTAGGCAGCGTCTCCCTCAGGTGGGTGTCAACGGTGTTCACGGTCAGGTCTGTGGTAATCCTGTCAAAAAACAAAACAGAAAAAAATCTAGATTATAAATCAACATGTAACCAAAGCACTCTGTGTATAATGCCATAGTATAGCATGTCGTCCAAAAAACGTCACAGTATAGCCTTTAGTCCACAGCTGTCAGTAGGTGAGGAGCAACACAAAAACAGTCCAAGCGCTGGTTTCCAGAGGGTTAGACGAGTATTTATTTGAAAGAGTAAGTTTACAACAACACAACATGTGAGGGGGTTAAAAGCAAATGGGTGTTAGTAAAATAAAAATAAACAGAACTAAACGTGAACTTCATGTTGACATTGATGGGCATTCCAACCAGGAACAAAGTAAAAGATAATCAATACGAAAAAAACTCTTCCTGTTCACCTCTTACAACCCAAAAACACACCGCAGTAGCACCCTAAACTAAAATTACCAATGGGTTTCCTGTTTTCCTGTCTGAACAAGTCAAAGGTCCCTCTCTATCTCCCTACACATCCACCAACCACTGGAACACATCTCCAAAGTTCTGCTGGGCCAGCTCAGCTTCCCCTCAGAAGAAGTGCCGCCACCTGCCAGATGAAGGAGCCTTTTGAGAGGCAGCTGGCATCGTGATTGGACTTTACTTTGGTCTGTTCCAATCCAGCTTCAGTTCCAGAGACGGCAGGCGGGACGAGTCAACGGAGGCCTGGTGGACGAAGGCATGCAGCTGAGTACAATCCAGAAAACAACAGAGGAGGAGTGCAGTGGCCTAGTGGCAAAACAAACAGAGTAGCATGGTATGTCTCTTAGAAAACATCATAGTATAGCCTTTGGTATGAAAAAACGGCATCATATACATCGTATATTGTACAAATAATAAGTCAAAGGAAAGAGACATACATTGTAGAATTGTAGTAATTGTGGGCTGACTGATTTACTGATTATCAGTATTTTATTATTTACTGATTTACGGTAATAAATAAATTTAAGAATGGCGCTACTTTGGCTCTGAACCTTTATCTACCTGTGGTCGCTCTGTCTTCTGGAGTGATTTGATTGGTTATACGTCACGAATAAAACTCCTTTAACTTAACATCTGTAAACAAAACAAAAACGTATCAACCAAGTTTCCTGTTAGAGTTTGTGTTCTTCTAAGTTTTACCCAAGATTTTAAATACTTTCATTTCATCAGCCTTAAAAAGCCACAAAACACCCCTCTATACTTGACCACACTTAGTACAGTCCGGTTCCCCCTTCTACAAATCTGCTTGGAATCGTCCACTTCCTGTTTGTCAAAGTGGCCTTCTACCTGGACAGGTTTTGTTGGAGCTCATGCAACAAACATTTGGGGTAACTGCACTTTAATATGGATGGATGACACTGAATTAGAGTCTGTTTTAATGAGACTGAGTTAAGATGTGTAGCTCTGTCATTAAATAGGAAATTATTTCTCAGAATTCACAGAGAAAAGTCTGAAATGTTTGCTAGGTTAGCATCTCACATGTTCTTTGGCTCAGCTAAAGCTAACTCTCTCCAACTTCTGGATCTCTTGAGTTGCTTGTTGTTAAAATATCTTGCTAGAGGTGCTGAAGCTCAGAAAGTCTGAGATGTTTATTCAAAATAAGCTCGTTCTCAAGTCTTACCTGAACTGTCCTCTTTTGTTTGAACTTTCCCTAAACTTAGGAGTTAATGACAGAGCAGCACATCCAGACTCAGTCTCATTTATGTAGAGATTAAACTTCAGTGTCATTCATTGATGTTAAAGTGCAGTTTTTCAAATGTTTTTTGCACATGCTCCCCACCAAACCAGTCCAGGTGGAAGACGATGTGAAGAGAAAGCTCCAGAGGATGAATATCACACATTTACGTTGGAAATAAATGTCCTTTAATTAGACATTGTCATGCAAAAGTTGGATTTCCCTTTAATGATGTTCAAATCTTTGTTGAGTGTTTTGTTGATGTTGGTTTCTAAATGTTTTCTGACACTCGGCCCCAAAGATTAAAACCTTCTACGGCTCACAAGCTGCAACAGTTCACACATTATCAACTATCCTTATGACTAAACTAAGATAAAAAGTGAAAAACTGCCTGATTCCTGCATCATGAATGTAAATCTTTTTGGTTTTTATGACAGTAAACTGAATATATTTGGGTTTGACATTTTATAAACCAAAACAAGAAATGAATTACTGGAGAAAACAATCAATAGATTAATGGACAAAGAAAATGTGTTTTCCAACATA